>NC_068454.1:17614145-17829145 GCF_023373465.1 Oncorhynchus keta
GGTTAAGGTAAGGGTTTAGGTAAGGGTTAAGGTAAGGGTTAAGGTAAGGGTTAAGGTAAGGGTTAAGGTAAGGGTTAAGGTAAGGGGTTAAGGTAAGGGTTAAGGTAAGGGGTTAAGGTAAGGGTTACGGTAAGGGTTAAGGTAAGGGTTAAGGTAAGGGTTAAGGTAAGGGGTTAAGGTAAGGGTTAAGGTAAGGGGTTAAGGTAAGGGTTACGGTAAGGGTTAAGGTAAGGGTTACGGTAAGGGTTAAGGTAAGGGTTAAGGTAAGGGTTAAGGTAAGGGGTTAAGGTAAGGGTTACGGTAAGGGTTAAGGTAAGGGTTAAGGTAAGGGTTAAGGTAAGGGTTAAGGTAAGGGGTTAAGGTAAGGGGTTAAGGTAAAGGTTACGGTAAGGGTTAAGGTAAAGGTTACGGTAAGGGTTAAGGTAAGGGTTAAGGTAAGGGTTAAGGTAAGGGGTTAAGGTAAGGGTTAAGGTAAGGGTTAAGGTAAGGGTTAAGGTAAGGGGTTAAGGTAAGGGTTAAGGTAAGGGTTAAGGTAAGGGTTAAGGTAAGGGTTAAGGTAAGGGTTAAGGTAAGGGGTTAAGGTAAGGGTTAAGGTAAGGGTTAAGGTAAGGGGTTAAGGTAAGGGTTAAGGTAAGGGGTTAAGGTAAGGGTTACGGTAAGGGTTAAGGTAAGGGTTAAGGTAAGGGTTAAGGTAAGGGGTTAAGGTAAGGGTTAAGGTAAGGGGTTAAGGTAAGGGTTACGGTAAGGGTTAAGGTAAGGGTTAAGGTAAGGGTTAAGGTAAGGGGTTAATGTAAGGGGTTAATGTAAGGGTTACGGTAAGGGTTAAGGTAAGGGTTAAGGTAAGGGTTAAGGTAAGGGGTTAAGGTAAGGGTTACGGTAAGGGTTAAGGTAAGGGTTAAGGTAAGGGTTAAGGTAAGGGGTTAAGGTAAAGGTTACGGTAAGGGTTAAGGTAAAGGTTACGGTAAGGGTTAAGGTAAGGGTTAAGGTAAGGGTTAAGGTAAGGGGTTAAGGTAAGGGGTTAAGGTAAGGGTTAAGGTAAGGGTTAAGGTAAGGGTTAAGGTAAGGGTTAAGGTAAGGGGTTAAGGTAAGGGTTACGGTAAGGGTTAAGGTAAGGGTTAAGGTTAGGGTTAAGGTAAGGGGTTAAGGTAAGGGGTTAAGGTAAGGGGTTAAGGTAAGGGTTACGGTAAGGGTTAAGGTAAGGGTTAAGGTAAGGTTTAAGGTAAGGGTTAAGGTAAGGGGTTAAGGTAAGGGTTAAGGTAAGAGGTTAAGGTAAGGGTTATCTGTGCCACTGTGCTACTGCTGGTGTATCTGTGTGACACTGTGTTTGTGCGTGCGTGTGTGTGTGTGAGGAGAGAGAGGAGAGAGGAGGGCTGGGAGAGAGAGAAGAAGAGAGATAGAGGAGGGAGGGCTGACAGAGAGAGAGAGGGGAGGGCTGAGAGAGAGAGAGAGAGAGAGAGAGAGAGAGAGAGAGAGAGAGAGAGAGAGAGAGAGAGAGAGAGAGAGAGAGAGAAGGGATGAGAGAGAGAGCGAGAGAGAGAGAGAGAGAGAGAGAGAGGAGGGCTGAGAGAGAGAGAGAAGAAGAGAGAGGAGGGCTGAGAGAGAGAGAGAGAGAGAGAGAGAGAGAGAGAGAGAGAGAGAGAGAGAGAGAGAGAGAGAGGGAGAGGGAGAGGGATAGGGAGAGGGATGGATAAGGAGGTAGAGGGATGAAAGGTAGAATATAGGAGAGTTGGAGACCATGTCTGTCTGATCTACTTTCTGTCTGTCGGGTGGCAGGTGGGTGGCAGGTAGCCTAGCAGCTAAGAGTGTTGGGCCAGTAACTGAAAGGTCACTGGCACTTTACCCTCATTTCTCCTGTAATTGGCTCTGGATAACAGCATCTTCTAAATAAAATAAAAGGAGAAGGAAAGCCCACAGGGGTCACCTGATGTTTTATTTAAATTATTTTTTGAACCCTTATTTTACCAGGTAAATTGACTGAGAACACATTCTCATTTACATCAACGACCTGGGGAATAGTTAGAGACGAGATGAATGAGCCAATTGTAAACTTTGGATGATTAGGTGGCCATGATGGTATGCTGGCCAGATTGGGAATTTATCGTAGGACACTAGAGGGTTAACAATCCTACATTGGGATGTTTTTTTAGAGTATAGGAAAGGGTGCCTCCTACTGGCCCTCCAACACTACTTCCAGCAGCATCTGGTCTCCCATCCAGGCACTGACCAGAACCAACCCTACTTAGCTTCAAAAGCAAGCCAGCAGTGGGATGAAGGGTGGTATACTACTGGGAATCAATGCTCTGGGGGCCACCTGACAACCTGCCCCTCCCTTCCCAGGAAGAAACCCCCTGTCTGAGATGGGTGGGGGTGTGGAAGGGTGGGGGAGAGATGGGTGGGGTGTGAGAAGGGTGGGGTTGTTAGAAGGGTGGGGGTGTGAGAAGGGTGGGGTGTGAGACGGGTGGGGGTGTATGAGAAGGGTGGGGTGTGAGACGGGTGGGGGTGTATGAGAAGGGTGGGGTGTGAGAAGGGTGGGGGTGTATGAGAAGGGTGGGGTGTGAGAAGGGTGGGTGTGTATGAGAAGGGTGGGGATGTGAGAAGGGTGGGGGTGTGAGAAGGGTGGGGGTGTGAGAAGGGTGTGTGAGAAGGGTGGGGGTGATGGGTGGGGGTGTAGAGGACGGGTGGGGGTGTGAGAAGATGGGTGTGAGGGTGGGGGTGTGAGAAGGGTGGGGGTGTGAGGAAGGGGGGGGTGGGGGGTGGGGGTGTGAGAAGGGTGGGGGTGTGAGAAGGGTGGGTGTGTATGAGAAGGGTGGGGGTGTGAAGAAGGGTGGAGGTGGAGGTGTAAGAAGGGTGGGGTGTGAGACGGGTGGGGTGGATGGGAAGGGTGGGGTGTGAGACGGGTGGGGGTGTATGAGAAGGGTGGGGGTGTGAGAAGGGTGGGGGTGTGAGAAGGGTGGGGTGTGAGACGGGTGGGGGTGTATGAGAATGGTGGGGGTGTGAGAAGGGTGGGTGTGTATGAGAAGGGTGGGGGTGTGAGAAGGGTGGGGGTGTAAGAAGGGTGGAGGTGTAAGAAGGGTGGGGTGTGAGACGGGTGGGGTGGATGGGAAGGGTGGGGTGTGAGACGGGTGGGGGTGTATGAGAAGGGTGGGGTGTGAGAAGGGTGGGGGTGTAAGAAGGTTGGGGTGTGAGATGGGTGGGAGTGTGAGAAGGGTGGGGTGTGAGAAGGGTGGGTGTGTATGAGAAGGGTGGGGATGTGAGAAGGGTGGGGGTGTGAGAAGGGTGGGGGTGTGAGAAGGGTGGGTGTGTATGAGAAGGGTGGGGGTGAGAGATGGGTGGGGGTGTATGAGAAGGGTGGGGTGTGAGACGGGTGGGGGTGTATGAGGACGGTGGGGGTGTGAGAAGGGTGGGGGTGTGAGAAGGGTGGGGGTGTGAGAAGGGTGGGTGTGTATGAGAAGGGTGGGGGTGTGAGAAGGGTGGGGGTGTAAGAAGGGTGGAGGTGTAAGAAGGGTGGGGTGTGAGACGGGTGGGGTGGATGGGAAGGGTGGGGTGTGAGACGGGTGGGGGTGTATGAGAAGGGTGGGGGTGTGAGAAGGGTGGGGGTGTAAGAAGGTTGGGGTGTGAGATGGGTGGGAGTGTGAGAAGGGTGGGGTGTGAGACGGGTGGGGGTGTATGAGAAGGGTGGGGTGTGAGCCGGGTGGGGGTGTATGAGAAGGGTGGGAGTGTGAGAAGGGTGGGGTGTGAGACAGGTGGGGGTGTATGAGAAGGGTGGGGGTGTGAGAAGGGTGGGGTGTGAGACAGGTGGGGGTGTATGAGAATGGTGGGGGTGTGAGAAGGGTGGGTGTGTATGAGAAGGGTGGGGGTGTGAGAAGGGTGGGGGTGTAAGAAGGGTGGAGGTGTAAGAAGGGTGGGGTGTGAGACGGTGGGGTGGATGGGAAGGGTGGGGTGTGAGACGGGTGGGGGTGTATGAGAAGGGTGGGGGTGTGAGAAGGGTGGGGGTGTAAGAAGGTTGGGGTGTGAGATGGGTGGGAGTGTGAGAAGGGTGGGGTGTGAGACGGGTGGGGGTGTATGAGAAGGGTGGGGTGTGAGCCGGGTGGGGGTGTATGAGAAGGGTGGGAGTGTGAGAAGGGTGGGGTGTGAGACAGGTGGGGGTGTATGAGAAGGGGGGGGGTGAGAGAAGGGGGGGGTGTGAGACGGGGGGGGGTGTATGAGAATGGTGGGGGTGTGAGAAGGGTGGGTGTGTGAGAAGGGCGGGGGTGTGAAACGGGTGGGGGTGTGAGAAGGGTGGGGTGTGAGTCGGGTGGGGGTGTGAGAAGGGTGGGGGTGTTTGAGAAGGGTGGGGTGTGAGAAGGGGGTGGTGTGAGATGAGTGGGGGTGTATGAGAAGGGTGGGGTGTGAGATGGGTGGGGGTGTATGAGAGGGGTGGGGTGTGAGATAGGTGGGGGTGTAGGAGAAGGGTGGGGGTGTATGAGAAGGGTGGGGGTGTATGAGAAGGGTGGGTTGTGAGATGGGTGGGGGTGTATGAGAAGGGTGGGGGTGTATGAGAAGTGTGGGGGTGTATGAGAAGGGTGGGGTGTGAGATGGGTGGAGGTGTATGAGAAGGGTGGGGTGTGAGAAGGGGGTGGTGTGAGATGAGTGGTGGTGTATGAGAAGGGTGGGGTGTGAGATGGGTGGGGGTGTATGAGAAGGGTGGGGTGTGAGCCGGGTGGGGTTGTATGAGAAGGGTGGGGGTGTGAGAAGGGTGGGGTGTGAGACGTGTGGGGGTGTATGAGAATGGTGGGGGTGTGAGAAGGGTGGGGGTGTGAGAAGGGTGGGTGTGTGAGAAGGGTGGGGTGTGAGAAGGGTGGGGGTGTTAGAAGGGTGGGGTGTTAGAAGAGTGGGGTGTGAGACGGGTGGGGATGTTAGAAGGGTGGGGTGTTAGAAGGGTGGGGGTGTGAGACGGGTGGGGGTGTGAGACGGGTGGGGGTGTATGAGAAGGGTGGGGGTGTGAGAAGGGTGGGGTGTGAGACGTGTGGGGGTGTATGAGAATGGTGGGGGTGTGAGAAGGGTGGGGGTGTGAGAAGGGTGGGTGTGTGAGAAGGGTGGGGTGTGAGAAGGGTGGGGGTGTTAGAAGGGTGGGGTGTTAGAAGGGTGGGGTGTGAGACGGGTGGGGGTGTTAGAAGGGTGGGGTGTTAGAAGGGTGGGGTGTGAGACGGGTGGGGGTGTGAGACGGGTGGGGGTGTGAGAAGGGTGGGGTGTGAGATGGGTGGGGGTGTGAGAAGGGTTAGGGTGTATGAGAAGGGGGGGGGTGTATGAGAAGGGTGGGGGTATGATGAGAAGGGTGGGGGTGTAAGAAGGTTGGGGTGTGAGATGGGTGGGAGTGTGAGAAGGGTGGGGTGTGAGACGGGTGGGGGTGTATGAGAAGGGTGGGGTGTGAGCCGGGTGGGGGTGTATGAGAAGGGTGGGAGTGTGAGAAGGGTGGGGTGTGAGACAGGTGGGGGTGTATGAGAAGGGTGGGGGTGTGAGAAGGGTGGGGGTGTATGAGAATGGTGGGGGTGTGAGAAGGGTGGGTGTGTGAGAAGGGCGGGGGTGTTAGAAGGGTGGGGTGTTAGAAGGGTGGGGTGTGAGACGGGTGGGGGTGTGAGACGGGTGGGGGTGTGAGAAGGGTGGGGTGTGAGTAGGGTGGGGGTGTGAGAAGGGTGGGGGTGTATGAGAAGGGTGGGGTGTGAGATGGGTGGGGGTGTATGAGAAGGGTGGGGTGTGAGATGGGTGGGGGTGTATGAGAGGGGTGGGGGGTGAGATAGGTGGGGGTGTAGGAGAAGGGGGGGGGTGTATGAGAAGGGTGGGGGTGTATGAGAAGGGTGGGTTGTGAGATGGGTGGGGGTGTATGAGAAGGCTGGGGGTGTATGAGAAGTGTGGGGGTGTATGAGAAGGGTGGGGTGTGAGATGGGTGGAGGTGTATGAGAAGGGTGGGGTGTGAGAAGGGGGTGGTATGAGTCGAGTGGTGGTGTATGAGAAGGGTGGGGTGTGAGCCGGGTGGGGGTGTATGAGAAGGGTGGGGGTGTGAGATGGGTGGGGGTGTATGAGAAGGGGGGGGTGTGAGAAGGGGGTGGTGTGAGACGAGTGGTGGTGTATGAGAAGGGTGGGGTGTGAGATGGGTGGGGGTGTATGAGAAGGGTGGGGTGTGAGCCGGGTGGGGTTGTATGAGAAGGGTGGGGGTGTGAGATGGGTGGGGTGTGAGACGGGTGGGGGTGTATGAGAAGGGTGGGGGTGTGAGAAGGGTGGGGTGTGAGACGTGTGGGGGTGTATGAGAATGGTGGGGGTGTGAGAAGGGTGGGGGTGTGAGAAGGGTGGGTGTGTGAGAAGGGTGGGGTGTGAGAAGGGTGGGGGTGTTAGAAGGGTGGGGTGTTAGAAGGGTGGGGTGTGAGACGGGTGGGGATGTTAGAAGGGTGGGGTGTTAGAAGGGTGGGGTGTGAGACGGGTGGGGGTGTGAGACGGGTGGGGGTGTGAGAAGGGTGGGGTGTGAGATGGGTGGGGTGTGAGAAGGGTTAGGGTGTATGAGAAGGGTGGGGGTGTATGAGAAGGGTGGGGGTGTGAGAAGGGTGGGGGTGTATGAGAAGGGTGGGGGTGTGAGAAGGGTGGGGGTGTAAGAAGGTTGGGGTGTGAGATGGGTGGGAGTGTGAGAAGGGTGGGGTGTGAGACGGGTGGGGGTGTATGAGAAGGGTGGGGTGTGAGCCGGGTGGGGGTGTATGAGAAGGGTGGGGGTGTGAGAAGGGTGGGGTGTGAGACGGGTGGGGGTGTATGAGAATGGTGGGGGTGTGAGAAGGGTGGGTGTGTGAGAAGGGCGGGGGTGTTAGAAGGGTGGGGTGTTAGAAGGGTGGGGTGTGAGACGGGTGGGGGTGTGAGACGGGTGGGGGTGAGAAGGGTGGGGTGTGAGTCGGGTGGGGGTGTGTGAAGGGTGGGGTGTGAGATGGGTGGGGGTGTATGAGAGGGGTGGGGTGTGAGATAGGTGGGGGTGTAGGAGAAGGGTGGGGGTGTATGAGAAGGGTGGGTTGTGAGATGGGTGGGGGTGTATGAGAAGGCTGGGGGTGTATGAGAAGTGTGGGGGTGTATGAGAAGGGTGGGGTGTGAGATGGGTGGAGGTGTATGAGAAGGGTGGGGTGTGAGCCGGGTGGGGTTGTATGAGAAGGGTGGGGGTGTGAGATGGGTGGGGTGTGAGACGGGTGGGGGTGTATGAGAAGGGTGGGGGTGTGAGAAGGGTGGGGTGTGAGACGTGTGGGGGTGTATGAGAATGGTGGGGGTGTGAGAAGGGTGGGGGTATGAGAAGGGTGGGTGTGTGAGAAGGGTGGGGTGTGAGAAGGGTGGGGGTGTTAGAAGGGTGGGGTGTTAGAAGGGTGGGGTGTGAGACTGGTGGGGGTGTTAGAAGGGTGGGGTGTTAGGAGGGTGGGGTGTGAGACGGGTGGGGGTGTGAGACGGGTGGGGGTGTGAGAAGGGTGGGGTGTGAGATGGGTGGGGGTGTGAGAAGGGTTAGGGTGCATGAGAAGGGAGGGGGTGTATGAGAAGGGTGGGGGTGTGAGAAGGGTGGGGGTGTATGAGAAGGGTGGGGTGTGAGAAGGGGGTGGTGTGAGACCTGTGGGGTTGTATGAGAAGGGTGGGGGTGTGAGATGGGTGGGGTGTGAGACGGGTGGGGGTGTATGAGAAGGGTGGGGGTGTGAGAAGGGTGGGGTGTGAGACGTGTGGGGGTGTATGAGAATGGTGGGGGTGTGAGAAGGGTGGGGGTGTGAGAAGGGTGGGTGTGTGAGAAGGGTGGGGTGTGAGAAGGGTGGGGGTGTTAGAAGGGTGGGGTGTTAGAAGGGTGGGGTGTGAGACTGGTGGGGGTGTGAGACGGGTGGGGGTGTGAGACGGGTGGGGGTGTGAGAAGGGTGGGGTGTGAGATGGGTGGGGGTGTGAGAAGGGTTAGGGTGTATGAGAAGGGTGGGGTGTGAGATGGGTGGGGGTGTATGAGAAGGGTGGGGTGTGAGATGTGTGGGGGTGTATGAGAAGGGTGGGGGTGTGAGATGGGTGGGGGTGTATGAGAAGGGTGGGGTGTGAGAAGCGGGTGGTCTGAGACGAGTGGGGGTGTATGAGAAGGGTGGGGTGTGAGATGGGTGGGGGTGTATGAGAAGGGTGGGGTGTGAGATGGGTGGGGGTGTATGAGAAGGGTGGGGTGTGAGATGGGTGGGGTGTATGAGAAGGGCGGGGTGTATGAGAACGGTGGGGTGTGAGATGGGTGGGGGTGTATGAGAAGGGTGGAGGTGTATGATAAGGGTGGGGTGTGAGAAAGGGGTGGTATGAGTCGAGTGGTGGTGTATGAGAAGGGTGGGGTGTGAGCCGGGTGGGGTTGTATGAGAAGGGTGGGGGTGTGAGATGGGTGGGGTGTGAGACGGGTGGGGGTGTATGAGAAGGGTGGGGGTGTGAGAAGGGTGGGGTGTGAGACGTGTGGGGGTGTATGAGAATGGTGGGGGTGTGAGAAGGGTGGGGGTGTGAGAAGGGTGGGTGTGTGAGAAGGGTGGGGTGTGAGAAGGGTGGGGGTGTTAGAAGGGTGGGGTGTTAGAAGGGTGGGGTGTGAGACTGGTGGGGGTGTGAGACGGGTGGGGGTGTGAGACGGGTGGGGGTGTGAGAAGGGTGGGGTGTGAGATGGGTGGGGGTGTGAGAAGGGTTAGGGTGTATGAGAAGGGTGGGGGTGTATGAGAAGGGTGGGGGTGTGAGAAGGGTGGGGGTGTATGAGAAGGGTGGGGTGTGAGAAGGGGTGGTGTGAGACCTGTGGGGGTGTATGAGAAGGGTGGGGTGTGAGATGGGTGGGGGTGTATGAGAAGGGTGGGGTGTGAGATGGGTGGGGGTGTATGAGAAGGGTGGGGTGTGAGATTGGTGGGGGTGTATGAGAAGGGTGGGGTGTGAGAAGCGGGTGGTGTGAGACGAGTGGGGGTGTATGAGAAGGGTGGGGTGTGAGATGGGTGGGGGTGTATGAGAAGGGTGGGGTGTGAGATGGGTGGGGGTGTATGAGAAGGGTGGGGTGTGAGATGGGTGGGGGTGTATGAGAAGGGTGGGGGTGTATGAGAACGGTGGGGTGTGAGATGGGTGGGGGTGTATGAGAAGGGTGGAGGTGTATGATAAGGGTGGGGGTGTATGAGAAGGGTGGGGTGTGAGATGGGTGGAGGTGTATGAGAAGGGTGGGGTGTGAGAAGGGGCTGGTGTGAGACGAGTGGTGTGTATGAGAAGGGTGGGGTGTGAGATGGGTGGGGGTGTATGAGAAGGGTGGGGTGTATGAGAAGGGTGGGGTGTGAGATGGGTGGGGGTGTATGAGAAGGGTGGGGGTGTATGAGAAGGGTGGGGATGTATGACAAGGGTGGGGGTGTATGAGAAGGGTGGGGGTGTATGAGAAGTGTGGGTGTGTATGAGAAGGGTGGGGTGTGAGAAGGGAGGAAAGAGGGAGGAGAAAGAAGAGCACCTCTCATCTGTGGTCAAAGGAGCAGAAAAGTAATTGGTTTCTACATCTAGTAGATCTGTCTGTGAGGAATCTAAAGTGAGAGAGGGCCTCTGTCTCTGTGTGAGACTCTGTGTGAGGCAGTGTCTTTTTGGCCGTCCGTCCGTCTCCCTCAAGGACGACATTGACCCATTACCCTGTCAGTGAGAATGTGGCCCTGTAGAGGACAGGCTGTGTATAGACGTCTGTCAGGAGAACGGTCTGTACCTGTCACTCAACACACAGAGTGAGTTGTGGGGCGGCAGGAAGCCTAGTGGTTAGAGTGTTGGACTAGTAACCGAAAGGTTGCAAGATCAAACCTGAGCTGACAAGGTAAAATCTGTTGTTCTGCCCCTGAACATGGCAGTTAATCCACTGTTCCTAGGCTGTTATTGAAAATAAGAATTTGTTCTTAACTGACTTGCCTAGTTGAAAAGATAGGGACCATGTTACTCTTATATATATCATATACAGGGTACACCAACATAAAGGAAACAGTTGGGCCACCACGAACCAGAACAGCTTCAGTGTCTGGAACTCTATTGTAGGGATGTGATACCATTCTTCCATGAGAAAGTCCATCAGTTGATGGTGGTGGAAAAGG
The DNA here is from genome assembly GCF_023373465.1 of Oncorhynchus keta. Lineage (NCBI taxonomy): Eukaryota > Metazoa > Chordata > Actinopteri > Salmoniformes > Salmonidae > Oncorhynchus > Oncorhynchus keta. Next base: position 17,624,225 of record NC_068454.1, read on the forward strand.
CGTTCCAGAATCTCCTATAAGCGATTCATTGGGTTGAGATCTGGTGACTAAAACACACACACCCTTTAAACCCCCTATGCTCCTTCGAGACCCCTTTTTCAAAGTCACTGAGATCTCTTCATCAAGACAAAATAATGGGCAACTGTCATTTTCATAAATGACCGTAAGCACCGATTGGATGATCATTTATTAACTGAAGAAACACACCTGTGTGGAAGCACCTGCTTTCAATATCCCTCATTTACTGGCAGTTACCTGTACATCCCCAGAGGAGGAGGTTGACTACTCCACTATCCACGTGGATTTGCTCAGCTTCTCACTCCTCCGTCCTCTCTCGCCTCCTTTTGAAAAAGACCAAAGGTAATCGAGGAGAGGCGAAGAGGAGAAAGAACGTGGGAGAAAATGCGCTTGCATGAAATGAGAATCTCCTCTCCACTCCCGTGTCATCAGGGACATTAGGTTTCCAGGGTACAATCCCAAAATAAATGTATAAAGTGATAAAACAAATGTAGCTGGACATATCTTTCTCCACTGATAAAATACCATAGCTTCAAAAGGGTTCCCCATGAGGACAAAGGCTGTTTTAAGTTCAGGGGTTATGTATGGGTTTAGGGTTAATGGTAAGGGGTTAAAGAAAATAAGATTTTGAATGGAAATTAATCTGAGGTCCCCACAAGCATAGAGGGACATCACATGTGTGTGTGTGTGTGTGTGTGCATATGTGTGTCAAGGTCACACTGTGATCGATACACATGCACACACACACACTAACCCACCCACCCAGCCAGCACGCACGCACACTAACCCACCCACCCAGCCAGCCAGCCAGCACGCACACTAACCCACCCACCCAGCCAGCCAGCCAGCCAGCACGCACACTAACCCACCCACCCACCCAGCCAGCCAGCCAGCACGCACACTAACCCACCCACCCAGCCAGCCAGCCAGCACGCACACTAACCCACCCACCCAGCCAGCCAGCCAGCCAGCACGCACACTAACCCACCCACCCAGCCAGCCAGCCAGCACGCACACTAACCCACCCAGCCAGCCAGACAGCATGCACACTAACCCACCCACCCACACACCCACCCAGCCAGCCACACATACACACTAATTATGATTACATTCATTAAATGTTTATTACATGGCTTTGTGACAGTAACACTAGTAATGGAAAATGTCATCGTAGAGTTTGAAACATCACGGAAGTGAGACTAATTGTAACAGTACGACACATTGTGAAATGAGGTCCCAATTTAAAGCACTTAGCACCAGAGAGAACTGGTGTACTGTATTAACCACCTAATATCACATCTCACATCTTCATAGAAATACTACAGGAAAACATACAAAGACTGTTCCAAATCTAGCTGGATCTGTGTGTATATTGGAGAATGCTGCTTACTGAGCTAGCTAGGTAAGAGGTTGCACATCCAACAGTTTAAGTGTCAGAGGGCTGTCAACAGATGGTGCTCCTTCTGACACACCTATCACCACATTCACACCTTTCTCCTGGGAATCAATACCAAGACAACCTTATGCTGCCTGCCTGCCTGCCTGCCTGCCTGCCTGCCTGCCTGCCTGCCTGCCTGCCTGCCTGCCTGCCTGCCTGCCTGCCTGCCTGCCTGCCTGCCTGCCTGCCTGCCTGCCTGCCTGCCTGCCTGCCTGCCTCCCTGCATGCCTGCCTGCCTGCCTGCCTCCCTGCATGCCTCACTGCCCGCCTGCCCGTCTGCCCGCCCGCCCGCCTGCCCGCCTGCCCGCCCGCCTGCCCGCCCGCCTGTCTGTGTGTCATTTCAATAGAGACAAGTTCTAAAAGAGGTGACTGTTTCCAAGACATTGTGTTCTCTCCCTGACGAACCAACGCCTGCAATTAACGCTCTTTTCACATTGCACTGTGATTGTTGGGCTACATTAATTAATTAACCATGAGATGGGACCTCCTTAGATTAACTATTTAAGATTTATTTTGAATTTAGTATACATTTTTATGATTTGTATATGATTAGCATAGTGTATTTTACGGTTTGGCAGTTTGAACTGTAGATAGGCAGACAAGCCAGTTAAATCTTAATTTATTTAGAATTAAAACAACTTCAGGGAGAATGAGACACTTTCTGGCTAACAATGTACGCATACAAACTCTCCTACTTGTGTCACTCTGGACTGTCTGATTGGAACCTCTCTCTTTTAATGACAAATTCTGCACGCACACACACCCGCACGCACACACACCCGCACACACACACACACACACACACACACACACACACACACACACACGCACACACACACACACACACACACACACACACACACACACACACACACACAGACACACACACACACACACCTGCACACACACACCTGCACACCCGCACACACCTGCACACACACACACACACACACACACACACACACACACACACACACACACACACACACACACACACACACACACACACACACACACACACACACACACACACACACACGGGACATGCGTCGTGCATAAGAACAGCTCTTAGCTGTGGTATATTGGCCATATATCACACCCCCAGAGGTGCCTTATTGTTATTATAAACTGGTTACAAAGTAATTGGATGAGTAAATAGTACTTTTTTGTCATACACATGGTATAAGGTCTGATATACATTGGCATTCAGGGCTCTTACCACCCAGTTTATTATAAGGATTATGGGGTTCATTAAGTGTCTGTTCCAAACTCCCTGTTGTCCTAGAGAGTATTTACGTGCGCGTGTGTGTGTGTGTGTGTGTGTGTGTGTGTGTGTGTGTGTGTGTGTGTGTGTGTGTGTGTGTGTGTGTGTGTGTGTGTGTGTGTGTGTGTGTGTGTGTGTGTGTGTGTGTGTGTGTGTGTGTGCGTGCGTGCGTGCGTGCGTGCGTGCGTGCGTGCGCGCGTGCGTGCGTGCGTGCGTGTGTGTGTGTTTCTGTGTGTGGAATGTTCAGTGCAAGAGTGACCTGGACACTTGCATTTAATCAGAGCACGAACAATTAAGCTAGTAAAAGTCCTCAGCTGCTATTCTAGCCAGTTAGATACACCAGACGTTGGGAAAAGTATCCCTTACCTTATCCATTAATTCAGTACGCTCCTGTCAATGCTATTTTCTTCTTGTCATTAAAATCAAAATGTGCGCTGACTGATCAACACAGTTTTAAGTAACTTTTTAATGAGTTCCCAAAAACCTGAAGTCGCCATCCACTAGTAAAAGAAGCAGGAGTGCGGGTTGCACACAAAACGTCCAGGTAAAACAACACCATCAGAGTGATCATTGCTTGCACGACATGTGCACAGTCAAAAGAAAACGGCATGCTTGATAACTAGGTTAGCTATGTGATAAAATTCCTCTTTGACTTTTTCCTTTTTTTTTTTTTACAAAACAAGATAAATAAATGCACACACACACTGTCAAGCGACAGTGTACTTGTGCGCGCGTCTTGCTAATACGGAGGAGAGAACGGTGGAGCGACCAAACACAGATAGCTATCCAACTCTCAAGGAAGACGTATTTGCCCTCATCCGCCAGCTGCACACCATCCCTACAGTAAAATTCACACAATCAGCCTATAAACATTTATCCTTTTCAAGCGCCACATTCTGTCATTTGTTCTAGAGGGTCTATACTGTATAAGCATGAGAGAACCCACTAAAGAATGGACGTTTTTCCCTGGGCTGAGACGAGGGAGAGAGTGGTTTTGTATCAGAGAATGGTATTTTGGATTTAGGCACAGGAGCTCCAAAACATTTTTGAGCTAATATTCTATAAGAGGAACAGGAGCTCAAGCAGTCAGAAATGTTAGGTTATTGTACTCAGCTCCAGTCAGCTCCTGCCCATCTCCCTCTAGCTCCCTCCATTTGTTCTTCTCTGAGAAACAGGCTCCAGCAAAGCACCAACTGCCCACACCTTTTGACAAGAGACAGAGCCAAGCTAGAATACACACACTAATACACACGTGCACGCACAGACACACACAAGCACATGTGTGCACACACAGGGTAACATTCACACACGCAGTCACAGGCTCGCTTGTATGCACACACACCACCCAAACACACACCCACACACATACTGATACTGTACCTGGTCTAAATCCACAGGTGTGTGTGTGTGTGTGTGTGTGTGTGTGTGTGTGTGTGTGTGTGTGTGTGTGTGTGTGTGTGTGTGTGTGTGTGTGTGTGTGTGTGTGTGTGTGTGTGTGTGTGTGTGTGTGTGTGTGTGTGTGTGTGTGTGTGTGTGTGTGTGTGTGTGTGTGTGTGTGTGTGTGTGTGATTCGTTTAATCTCCCTATCACCCTGGATTGCAACCTTTAATCACATAATCACCCCGCTAAAAGAGCAGCTCAGCCATGGGCTCCACTGAACTGGAGGTATTACTAATGGAACACAGGCATACTACTACACAATAGCTTCTACTGATATTGTCCCAGGTCAGACAGGATAGACTGTTAATGTCAACATTTTGAGAAAAGGCACACATGCACACAAATGTTCGCACACACACACTCCAACCACCTGCCCCCACACACACAAACCAACCCCCTGCCCACACACACACAAACCAACCCCTGCCCACACACACACAAACCAACCCCTGCCCACACACACACAAACCAACCCCCTGTCCCCAAACACACAAACCAACCCCTGCCCCCACACACACAAACCAACCCCCTGCCCCCACACACACAAACCAACCCCCTGCCCCCACACACACAAACCAACCCCCTGCCCTCACACACACAAACCAACCCCCTGCCTACACACACACAAACCAACCCCTGCCCACACCACCTGCCCCCACACACACAAACAAACCCCCTGCCCCCACACCCAAACCAACCCCCTGCCCACACACACAAACAAACCCCTGCCCACACACACACAAACAAACCCCCTGCCCCCACACACACAAACTAACCCCCTGCCCCCCACACACACAAACAAACCCCTGCCCACACACACACAAACCAACCCCCGGCGTCCCCCCACACACAGACATACCATACTGTAACTCCAGTCTGATAAAGTGCTCCAGGAAAGTGCCCTCCCACTTCTCACTATGTGCCAGTCTGATTGTCTCCAGTATGTCATCAGAGGAACCAATTAAGCCAGTTTTCCTGAGTGTTTCTGTCCATGTAGACAGCTTGGAGTCTGCAGGCTGGCAGGCTGCTGACAAGGACAGACAGACTCATGCTCCCAGCTACAATGATCAGCTACAGTCAGGGACTAAAAGTCTATGGTCAGAGGTGAACTGAAAACCAAAACTTCATTGGGAATCTGAGGCTGACTGTGTCACGTTTAGCAAGATGAATCCCACTGTTAATTAAATAGCAATAGAAACCAAACAGTTTCCAAACTTCGCCAAACAGTATCTCTGATATCCAAATCCAAACCAACTAAAAGAGATTGAGTCGATAATTTCCTAATGTTCCCAATGCCATTCTGCCTGGCAGGATCAGAAATAGGCCATCTGTAGTGTAGGACCCAAGAGAGACTGCAGCAGAGCACATAATGACAGAGAGAAGAATGATTCAGCTCATTAACACTGATGGCTGAGAGAGAGAGAGAGAGAGAGAGAGAGAGAGAGAGAGAGAGAGAGAGAGAGAGAGAGAGAGAGAGAGAGAGAGAGAGAGAGAGAATCTAAATTGGGTGGTAGAGATATGGGGGAGAGGGGAAAAAAAGGTGAGAGAATGTAAGAAAGAGAAAAGGACAGATGGAGAAAAAAGCCAGGGGAGTGAATCACTTTTGAGCAGTAGCCACTGTAACTACTGGTCTTTCTCTCTCCATCTTTCCTTTTCCTTCCTCCAGTCTTTTCTCCACCTCAACCCCCTCTTCCCTCTCACCACCGCTCAATGACCAGCCAGACAATGCAATGACCAGCCAGACAATACAATGACCAGCCAGACAATACAATGACCAGCCAGACAATACAATGACCAGCCAGACAATGCGATGACCAGCCAGACAATACAATGACAGGCAGACAATACAATGTCCAGCCAGACAATACAATGACCAGCCAGACAATACAATGACCAGCCAGGCAATACAATGACCAGCCAGACAATACAATGACCAGCCAGACAAAACAATGCACAAAAACCAGACAATACAATGACCAGCCAGACAATACAATGAACAAAAACCAGACAATACAATTTTTTTTTTTTTTTAATTGTACCTTTATTTAACCAGGCAAGTCATATTCTTATTTTCAATGACGGCCTGGGAACAGTGGGTTAACTGCCTCTTCAGGAGCAGATCGACAGATTCGTACCTTGTCAGCTCGGGGTTTGAACTCGCAACCTTCCGGTTCCTAGTCCAACGCTCTAACCACTAGGCTACGCTGCCGCCCCAACAATGACCAGCCAGACAATACAATAACCAGCCAGACAATGCAATGAACAAAAACCAGACAATACAATGACCAGCCAGACAATACAATGACCAGCCAGACAATACAATGACCAGCCAGACAATACAATGACCAGCCAGACAATACAATGACCAGCCAGACAATGCAATGACCAGCCAGACAATACAATGACCAGCCAGACAATACAATGACCAGCCAGACAATACAATGACCAGCCAGACAATGCAATGGACAGTAGAGAATAGAGGAGGAGACACATCCTGGGCCAGAGACAATCAGTAGCCAGGCACACAAAGAACAAAGCAATCCCACAAGTTCCTGACACAGTCCCACAATGCAGCATTCTGAGTGGGGCGGCATCCTGGACCTACCTTCCCCTGCCCCAGCCCATCCCCGACTGAGAACCATGGCCGCTGCTGCTGCCCACTGTTGCTTACTCACACACACACACACGCACGCACGCACGCACGCACGCACGCACACACACACACACACACACACACACACACACACACACACACACACACACACACACACACACAAAGGTAAACACACTCTCTCTCACAATGAAATACACACTGACTCAGAATGTTCGAACAGAGACTCATTAGTAAACACTAACACAAACCCACATATCCCCACTCACACTGGCTAAAACAGAAACTCACAAGCAACCTTTAACATACTCCCACATCTCCCCTCACAGGAAGGCAGATGATTCTGGTTATGCTGTGTGGCCACTATGCCAGTTGTTACTGCGGCCATAACATTGACAAAACTTCCCCCATCCCAGACCCAGACCCCTGCTCACTCAGTTATCAGAGTAGAGCTGTTCATGGAAAACTGAACAGAGGGACAGGGGGAGAAGGAGAGGGGTCGTGAGAGTGAGGGAGAGATCTGTAGAGCCAACTGATCTGTGGGATTTTAAATTACTTTAGTCTATGACTTTCGTCTTTAATACCAGGACTTTGTCCAAATTGTGCTGTGAATCACAGAGAACAAAGCATTACAGGCACCTAAACATATAACTTTTCCTTGCTTAATTAACACACTCTACACACACACACACACACACACACACACACACACACACACACGTGCATGCACACAAACACACGCACACAAACACACAAACACATGCACACGTTTACCAACAGCACAAACGTGCAGCACCTTTCTATTAGAAGCTTGACTGCACTGGTGTGTGTGTGTGTGTGTGTGTGTGGGGGGTGTGTATGTGTGTGTGTGTGTGAGTGAATGAGTGAGTGAGTGAGTGAGTGAGTGTGTGTGTGTGTGTGTCCAGAGAGACAGAGGGTCCATCTGACTGCAACCATGCAGACCAGATGACTCCACCAGCAGGGAGGACACACACGAAAACACTAACATACACACAAACATACACACGAACACACAAACACATGAACGCATACACACACATGCCAAATTCTCTCCACTGTCCTGCCCTGCCCTGCCGACCTCATTGTGACTCTACAAACTTGTTTGATGCATTTGCTGTTTGTTTTGGTTATGTTTCAGATTATCTTGTGCCAAAAGGTTAGACACTCTGTTATCATGCCCCCCCAAAATGGCATAATAAATGATTACCATTGATTTATATTGGGTAAAACATTTTCTGAAACAACCCAAACAAACAGCAAATACATCCAACAAGTGTGTAGAGTCACAAGGTTGATGTAATCATTGTTTGCTAGGAGTATTGGGACAAATGATAAGACTTTGGACTACTTTAATACACTTTTGGTCCCCTGAAATGGCGGACAATGTCCAAAAAGTTATGTGATTTCTAAACGGTTCACCTGATATGGATTAAAATACCCTCAAATTAAAGCTGATAGTCGGCACTTTAACCTCATCAAAGTCATAGAATTATTTCAAATCCAAAGTGCTGGAGTACAGAACCAAAACAACAAACAAATGTGTCACTGATCCAATACCTTTGGAGCTCACATTTTGATATTTAAAAATTCTCCGAATCCCAAATGTGATTTTTTAAATTTGATTAACAGCCAATGTTTACTTATTTATTTGTGGCTACTGCAGTCATTTGCAAAACATTCTAACAGTGTTTCTGATTGTATTCGCAACTCACTATCATATACTTTTAATGTGGGGCTATGATAGTCAATTGCAAATAAGTCTGACGTAATGTCTCTTATCTCACCACCACTAATGAGATAGGTGTGGCTTGATGCATATTGCGTCAGAGCTTCTCAACGTCAGGGGGCGTGGTCGACAGTGCACACCTCATCTGTCCTGTCACATCCAACATGGATCGATATTTGTTTTTAATGCAGACGAGAGCACTGAATCAGCGTACCATGAGTTTTAATGCAGTATTCCCTTTGAGTCAGGAACCAGAACTCCTCTATTGTGACCCGTAGTTGCTTTGTGTGCAGCATTCGGACACGTCAGCTTGATCAGCTGTTCAATTATAGACACGTCAACTGAGCCAGGATCCCTGTCAAACGAATTTAGCTGATTTGGTCACTCATCTGCATAATGTTTTTGTGTTTGCATGCTTGTGTTCAGTTTCCCAAAATACACTACATGACCAAAAGTATGTGGGCACCTGTTTGTCGAACATCTAATTTCAAAATCATGGGCATTAATATGGAGTTGGTCCCCCCTGCTATAACAGGTGCCCCTGCTGCTATAACAGCTTCCATTCTGCTGGGAAGGCTTTCCACTAGATGTTTGAACATTGCTGCGGGGACCTGCTTCCATTCAGCCACAAGAGCATTAGTGAGGTTGGGCGATTAGGACTGGCTCGCAGTCAGCGTTCCAATTCATCCCAAAGGTGTTTGACGGGGTTGAGGTTAGGACCCTGTGCAGGCCAGTCAAGTTCTTCCAGATATGGTGAAGTCAATGGATGGGCATTTCGGCCCTCACAGCTAACATCCATTTGAAGTTCATAAGGTGGGGGGATTTTGAGTCTTCAGTCAGTTTCCTCTAGCTACAGAATCAATTCTTAGTCTCACAGTACTATCTGATGTGAGATTCTATGCTCCTGCTTCCCAACACATTGTTTTCACCATATCAATTGCGGCCGGTAATATCAAAGTCTCTGCATTAGCGTGTGGTTTGACAGCGTACGGCGCCAAGCCATTCACTGTGGGAATGACTCAAGTGCAGGGGTCTAGTGCAGCATTTTCCATGATCTCAGGGTGCTCTTTTGATTTCAATAACAATAAGGTTAACAACATTACAATGATTTAGAGAGACAAAGATGATATTATAATATGATAATCATTTTATTATTATATTTGTATGGTCTTTTATCAGAATTTTTTACATTCTCCCGCGACCCCATTTTCATATCAGGCGACCGCACATGGGATCACAACCCCTAGTTTGGGACCCACTGCTGTATGTGAAAACAGCAACTCCATTTAAGATAGAGCTCTCATTGTGGGGTTGTTGCTGAATGTCAGAGGGTTGCATCAAAGCATCAGTAAACCAGCTCTATTTGTCCCCATTTTCAACACTAATGAGGGTTATTGCCGACAGACATTATTGTACTGATCTGTGTGTCTCTGTATCTGTCAGGTTTATTAGAAATGATGGTGGGATGATTTGCCAAACATGGTTTGACACACACACGTGTGCACACAATCAGAGCCATTCCAACACAAGGACAGCCTTTATGCTCATTTACAGATGTTACGTGTGATGACGTTCTCATGATTCTTCCAACAGCCAGTACAAGAGGAGAGAATATAATCCCTTTTCCACACATTCATCATGTTGATTTTACACCCCTTGCCACACACAGCCTTAGCATTTGACGGTATATTTAGAACCATGACAACTGCACCGCACATCTGCCTGTCCTTTCATTCCCTATAGCCGGGAGTACGCACACACACAGTTCAGACCATTAGAACACTAACACACACACACACACACACACACACACATGCTCTCTCCTACGCTCTTTCTCTCTCTCTGACTCACTCACTCACTCACTCTCTCTCTGACTCTCTCACTCACTCTCTCTCTGACTCTCTCACACTCTTACTCTGTCTCACTCTCTCTCTCTCTGACTCTCTCACTCACTCTCTCTGACTCTCTGACTCTCTCTCACACTCTCTCCCTCTCTCTGACTCACTCTGTCTCTCTCTCTCTGACTTTCTCACTCACTCTCTCTCTCTCTCTCTCTCTCTCACTCTCTCTCACTCTCTCTCTCTCTCTCCCAAACACTCTCTCCAAAGAGAGAAAGAAGAGAAAACCCCTCCACCATTCCACCAACATGATCTTAGAAATAACTATTTACAGGAAAATGAAGAAAGAGAGGAAGAAAAAGATCCCTACCGGAGGAGCCCGTCCACGGGGAACAAGGGATGGAGGAATGAGAGAAAACGTGTCTATTCGCCAAGCGAATGGAACGCTGCCTCCCACACTCTTCCACCGAATCAATCACACTCGTTCACCTCCCCGTCACTGTGATGTCATTCATTCAGCCATTCCCCCGTTGCTATGGAATCTATGCCGCTTTGTTTTCCTCTTTCTCCCACCTCTCTGTTACTCCTCCCTCTCTCTCTCTCTGTCAGACCCCCACCGATCCTTTCTGAGAGGTGCAAACCCCCCCCCCCACCTTCCCAAAATCCCCGCTCCTCCCCCTTATAATTTCTGTCCTGTCCTAGAGCAGGGGTAGGAGAGATGGGGGGGGGGTGAGTCAGAACAGGGGAGGGGAAGTCAGCTTCAATTGAGGCTCAGCTAACTGTGCCTGCGCTAAGTGTCATAGAGAAACGGAAAGCATTGTTGTTGTAGCACCAGACAAGCACACCTGACTCAACTTCCACAGCTTGGGACAATAAGGTCTATGTGCATTTTGGTCTAATTGTTGTTTTTGACATATTCTTGTCCTGTTGAATGATATCTAGCTAAATACCCAAATTCATGGAACAAAACACACAAAGCAAAAGAGATGATGTGGAAACCAGCCACTAGAGGCAACAGTGAGAACTGTGAGCACCTGCCTCTGGTAACAAAGGTTGCATATTCGAATCCAACAATAAAAAGTTGTTTTTAAGATTTTTGTGTAAATATGATTTATTTTTTTAATATTCCAAACCTTAACCATTACCATTCAGAGTTAATAATACCTAAAGTTAAGATTTAGGAGTTAATGCCTGAACTTAACCCTAACCTTAAAAACTTATTCGGGATGAGCTAATGTTGAGCTAACGTAGGCTAATGCGATTTGCATGAGGTTGTAAATAACAAGAACATTTCCCAGGACATAGACATATCTGATATTGGCAGAAAGATTAAATTATTGTTAATATAACTGCAATGTCTAATTTGCAGTAGCTATTATAGTGAAAGAATGCCATGCTATTGTTTGAGGAGAGCGCACAATTTTGAAAATGAAAGTTACCAATAAACAAATTAGGCACATTTGGGCAGAATTGATACAGAAATGCAATGGTTCATTGCATTGGATCAGTCTAAAACATTGCACATACTGCTGCCATCTAGTGGCCAAAATATAAATTGCACCTGGGTTGGAATAATACATTATGGCCTTTCTCTTGCATTTCAAAGATGATGGTACAAAAAAATATGGTTGGTTTTTTTCTTGGTATTATCTTTTACCAGACCTTTTGTGTTATATTCTCCTACATTCACATTTCCACAAACTTCAAAGTGTTTCCTTTCAAATGGTGCCAATAATCCGCATATCCTTGCTTCAGGTCCTGAGCTAAAGGCAGTTAGATTTTCATATTCTAATCTACATTTTAGGCAAAAAAACAACAAAAAATGGGCGGATCCTTAAGAGGTAAAAAATGTGGAGTCAACGCCTAAATTTAACCCTAACCATAAAAATGTGGAGTTAACGCCTAATGTTAATACTAACCTTAAAAATGTGGAGTTAACGCCTAAATTTAACCCTAACCTCAAAAATGTGGAGTTAACGCATAATGTTAATACTAACCTTAAAAATGTGGAGTCAACGCCTAAATTGAACCCTAACCTTAAAAATGTGGAGTTAACGCATAATGTTAATACTAACCTTAAAAATGTGGAGTTAACGCCTAAATTGAACCCTAACCTTAAAAATGTGGAGTTAACGCATAATGTTAATACTAACCTTAAAAATGTGGAGTCAACGCCTAAATTGAACCCTAACCATAAAAATGTGGAGTTAACACCTAAATTTAACCCTAACCTCAAAAATGTGGAGTTAACGCATAATGTTAATACTAACCTTAAAAATGTGGAGTTAACGCCTAAATTTAACCCTAACCTTAAAAATGTGGAGTTAACACATAATGTTAACACTAACCTAAGAAATCTGGAGTTAATGTCTAAAATGTGCCATTTGGAACAACTTCAAAATTTGATGTTTGAGAAAAATGTATGAGACTGTGAGAGCTGGTTGAAGAAAAAACCCATAGAACAAAACACATACAGGACAAAAACACAGGACAAAACACACACAGGACAAAACACACACAGGACAAAATACACACACACAACAGAACACACACCCTGCAGCACTATCTGATCTGATTGGAACCCTGGGTCAGTCCAGCCCAGGTACATCATTAATATACTCCCCCCGTCGCGGACCAGGATGTCTTGCTCCCAGACAGACTAAATAAATGTTTTTGCCCACTTTGAGGACAATACAGTGCCACTGACACGGCCCGCAAACAAAACCTGCGGACTCTCCTTCACTGCAGCCGACGTGAGTAAAACATTTAAATGTGTTAACCCTCGCAAGGCTGCCGGACCAGACGGCATCCCCAGCCACTTCCTCAGAGCATGCGCAGACCAGCTGGCTGGTGTGTTTACGGATATATTCAATCAATCCTTATCCCAGCCTGCTGTTCCCACATGCTTCAAGAGGGCCACCATTGTCCCTGTTCCCAAGAAAGCTAAGGTAACTGAACTAAACGACTACCGCCCTGTAGCACTCACTTCCGTCATCATGAAGTGCTTTGAGAGACTAGTCAAGGACCATATCCCCTCCACCCTACCTGACACCCTAGACCCACTCCAATTTGCTTACCGCCCCAATAGGTCCACATACGACGCAATCGCAACCACACTGCACACTGTCCTAACCCATCTGGACAAGAGGAATACCTATGTGAGAATGCTGTTCATCGACTACAGCTCAGCATTTAACACCATAGTACCCTCCAAACTCGTCATCAAGCTCGGGACCCTGGGTCTCGGTTTCTGAGCCCTCTCCTGTACTCCCTGTTAACCCACGACTGCGTGGCCATGCACGCCTCCAACTCAAACATCAAGTTTGCAGACGACACTACAGTGGTAGGCTTGATTACTAACAGAGACGAGATGGCCTACAGGGAGGAGGTGAGGGCCCTCGGAGTGTGGTGTCAGGAAAATAACCTCACACTCAACGTCAACAAAAAAAGGAGATGATTGTGGACTTCCAGAAACAGCAGAGGGAGCACCCCCCTATCCACATCGATAGAACAGTAGTGGAGAGGGTAGTAAGTTTTAAGTTCCTCGGCGTACACACCACGGACAAACTGAAATGGTCCACCCACACAGACAGCGTGGTGAAGAAGGTGCAGCAGCGCCTCTTCAACCTCAGGAGGCTGAAGAAATTAGGCTTGCACCAAAAGCACTCACAAACGTCTACAGATGCACAATCGAGAGCATCCTCTCGGGCTGTACGGCAACTGCTCTGCCCACAACCGCAAGGTTCTCCAGAGGGTAGTGAGGTCTACACAACGCATCACCGGGGGCAAACTACCTGCCTTCCAGGACACCTACACCACCCAATGTCACAGGAAGGCCATAAAGATCATCAAGGACAACAACCACCCGAGCCACTGCCTGTTCACCCCGCTATCATCCAGAAGGCGAGGTCAGTACAGGTGCATCAAAGTAGGGACCGAGGGACTGAAAAACAGCTTCTATCTCAAGGCCATCAGACTATGAAACAGCCACCACTAACATTGAGTGGCTGCTGCCAACACACTGACTCAACTCCATCCACTTTAATAATGGAAATTGATGGAAATTTTTGTAAAAATATATCACCAGCCACTTTAAACAATGCTACTTAATATAATGTTTACATACCCTACATTACTCATCTCATATGTATATACTGTACTCGATACCATCTACTGCATCTTGCCTATGCCGTTCTGTAAGATCAATCATTCATATATCTTTATGTACATATTCTTTATCCCTTTACACTTGTGTGTGTATAAGGTAGTAGTTTTGGAATTGTTAGGATAGATTACTTATTGGTTATTACTGCATTGTCGGAACTAGAAGCACAAGCATTTCGGTACACTCGCATTAACATCTGCTAACCATGTATATGTGACAAATACAATTTGATTTGATTTGTGTTAATCCTCATGTTGACATTGGGGACATTAAAGAAAGGAGACCCTCCTCATTACCATTATGACTGTGGAAATGTTTGTCATGACCTCTCAAACACACCCAGGTAATGGCTGAAATGGGATCAATGGAACACATTATCTTTCTGTTGAATCAATAATAACGCTGAATATTTGAGTGGGATTTAATGCATTGTCTCAACACTTACATCACAAGAAAGAGAAGTAAGATAACTTTATTTTGATGGGTGTTCATTTTTTGTGGAATTGAAAAAAGTAATAATTTTGTTGAAATATTTACAAATGAGATGTGCTGAAATGAAAGCAACTTCGGAAAACTAACACTAAGTTCGTAATGATATTATGTCTGATCTCACAAACAATGCAAAGTATGCATTGATGGGTGTAAATTGGAGTCAAGTTGTTGATTTTTAATCTGAGGGTCTCCTGCAACTGACACACTTGTTGAATTACTCAACAGAACGTGACCAAAAAAACAGTAATTAATGAGGCAGTCTAGAGAGCACAAGTGAATACAGGTCTAGACCCAGCAGGTGAGTACAGGTCTAGTCCCAGCAGGTGAGTACAGGTCTAGACACAGCAGGTGAGTACAGGTCTAGACACAGCAGGTGAGTACAGGTCTAGACCCAGCAGGTGAGTACAGGTCTAGACACAGCAGGTGAGTACAGGTCTAGACACAGCAGGTGAGTACAGGTCTAGACACAGCAGGTGAGTACAGGTCTGGACACAGCAGGTGAGTACAGGTCTAGACCCAGCAGGTGAGTACAGGTCTAGACACAGCAGGTGAGTACAGGTCTAGACCCAGCAGGTGAGTACAGGTCTAGACACAGCAGGTGAGTACAGGTCTAGACCCAGCAG
The DNA here is from genome assembly GCF_023373465.1 of Oncorhynchus keta. NCBI lineage: Eukaryota > Metazoa > Chordata > Actinopteri > Salmoniformes > Salmonidae > Oncorhynchus > Oncorhynchus keta. Next base: position 17,639,861 of record NC_068454.1, read on the forward strand.
GTGAGTACAGGTCTAGACACAGCAGGTGAGTACAGGTCTAGACACAGCAGGTGAGTACAGGTCTAGACACAGCAGGTGAGTACAGGTCTAGACCCAGCAGGTGAGTACAGGTCTAGACACAGCAGGTGAGTACAGGTCTAGACACAGCAGGTGAGTACAGGTCTAGACCCAGCAGGTGAGTACAGGTCTAGACACAGCAGGTGAGTACAGGTCAAGACACAGCAGGTGAGTACAGGTCAAGACACAGCAGGTGAGTGCAGGTCTAGACACAGCAGGTGAGTACAGGTCAAGACACAGCAGGTGAGTACAGGTCTAGACCCAGCAGGTGAGTACAGGTCAAGACACAGCAGGTGAGTACAGGTCTAGACACAGCAGGTGAGTACAGGTCTAGACACAGCAGGTGAGTACAGGTCTAGACCCAGCAGGTGAGTACAGGTCAAGACACAGCAGGTGAGTACAGGTCTAGACCCAGCAGGTGAGTACAGTTCTAGACCCAGCAGGTGAGTACAGGTCTAGACACAGCAGGTGAGTACAGGTCAAGACACAGCAGGTGAGTACAGGTCTAGACACAGCAGGTGAGTACAGGTCTAGACACAGCAGGTGAGTACAGGTCTAGACCCAGCAGGTGAATACAGGTCTGACACAGCAGGTGAATACAGGTCTAGACACAGCAGGTGAGTACAGGTCAAGACACAGCAGGTGAGTACAGGTCTAGACCCAGCAGGTGAGTACAGGTCAAGACACAGCAGGTGAGTACAGGTCTAGACACAGCAGGTGAGTACAGGTCAAGACACAGCAGGTGAGTACAGGTCTAGACACAGCAGGTGAGTACAGGTCTAGACACAGCAGGTGAGTACAGGTCTAGACCCAGCAGGTGAATACAGGTCTAGACACAGCAGGTGAATACAGGTCTGGACACAGCAGGTGAGTGCAGGTCAAGACACAGCAGGTGAGTACAGGTCTAGACCCAGCAGGTGAATACAGGTCTAGACACAGCAGGTGAATACAGGTCTAGACACAGCAGGTGAATACAGGTCTGGACACAGCAGGTGAATACAGGTCTAGACACAGCAGGTGAGTACAGGTCTGGACACAGCAGGTGAGTACAGGTCTGGACACAGCAGGTGAGTGCAGGTCTAGACACAGCAGGTGAGTACAGGTCTAGACACAGCAGGTGAGTACAGGTCTAGACACAGCAGGTGAGTACAGGTCAGACACAGCAGGTGAGTACAGGTCTAGACACAGCAGGTGAGTACAGGTCTAGACACAGCAGGTGAGTACAGGTCTAGACACAGCAGGTGAGTACAGGTCAAGACACAGCAGGTGAGTACAGGTCTAGACACAGCAGGTGAGTACAGGTCTAGACACAGCAGGTGAGTACAGGTCTAGACACAGCAGGTGAGTACAGGTCTAGACACAGCAGGTGAGTACAGGTCTAGACACAGCAGGTGAGTACAGGTCTAGACACAGCAGGTGAGTACAGGTCTAGACACAGCAGGTGAGTACAGGTCAGACACAGCAGGTGAGTACAGGTCTAGACACAGCAGGTGAGTACAGGTCTAGACACAGCAGGTGAGTACAGGTCTAGACACAGCAGGTGAGTACAGGTCTAGACACAGCAGGTGAGTACAGGTCTAGACACAGCAGGTGAGTACAGGTCAGACACAGCAGGTGAGTACAGGTCTAGACACAGCAGGTGAGTACAGGTCAGACACAGCAGGTGAGTACAGGTCTAGACACAGCAGGTGAGTACAGGTCAGACACAGCAGGTGAGTACAGGTCTAGACACAGCAGGTGAGTACAGGTCTAGACACAGCAGGTGAGTACAGGTCAAGACACAGCAGGTGAGTACAGGTCTAGACACAGCAGGTGAGTACAGGTCTAGACACAGCAGGTGAGTACAGGTCTAGACACAGCAGGTGAGTACAGGTCTAGACACAGCAGGTGAGTACAGGTCAAGACACAGCAGGTGAGTACAGGTCAAGACACAGCAGGTGAGTACAGGTCTAGACACAGCAGGTGAGTACAGGTCTAGACACAGCAGGTGAGTACAGGTCTAGACACAGCAGGTGAGTACAGGTCAAGACACAGCAGGTGAGTACAGGTCTAGACCCAGCAGGTGAGTACAGGTCTAGACACAGCAGGTGAGTACAGGTCTAGACACAGCAGGTGAGTACAGGTCTAGACCCAGCAGGTGAATACAGGTCTAGACACAGCAGGTGAGTACAGGTCTGACACAGCAGGTGAGTGCAGGTCAAGACACAGCAGGTGAGTACAGGTCTAGACACAGCAGGTGAATACAGGTCTAGACACAGCAGGTGAGTACAGGTCTAGACACAGCAGGTGAATACAGGTCTGGACACAGCAGGTGAATACAGGTCTAGACACAGCAGGTGAGTACAGGTCTGGACACAGCAGGTGAGTACAGGTCTGGACACAGCAGGTGAGTACAGGTCTAGACACAGCAGGTGAGTACAGGTCTAGACACAGCAGGTGAGTACAGGTCTAGACACAGCAGGTGAGTACAGGTCAGACACAGCAGGTGAGTACAGGTCTAGACACAGCAGGTGAGTACAGGTCAAGACACAGCAGGTGAGTACAGGTCTAGACACAGCAGGTGAGTACAGGTCAAGACACAGCAGGTGAGTACAGGTCTAGACACAGCAGGTGAGTACAGGTCTAGACACAGCAGGTGAGTACAGGTCTAGACACAGCAGGTGAGTACAGGTCTAGACACAGCAGGTGAGTACAGGTCTAGACACAGCAGGTGAGTACAGGTCTAGACACAGCAGGTGAGTACAGGTCTAGACACAGCAGGTGAGTACAGGTCAGACACAGCAGGTGAGTACAGGTCTAGACACAGCAGGTGAGTACAGGTCTAGACACAGCAGGTGAGTACAGGTCTAGACACAGCAGGTGAGTACAGGTCTAGACACAGCAGGTGAGTACAGGTCTAGACACAGCAGGTGAGTACAGGTCTAGACACAGCAGGTGAGTACAGGTCTAGACACAGCAGGTGAGTACAGGTCAGACACAGCAGGTGAGTACAGGTCTAGACACAGCAGGTGAGTACAGGTCAGACACAGCAGGTGAGTACAGGTCTAGACACAGCAGGTGAGTACAGGTCTAGACACAGCAGGTGAGTACAGGTCAGACACAGCAGGTGAGTACAGGTCTAGACACAGCAGGTGAGTACAGGTCTAGACACAGCAGGTGAGTACAGGTCTAGACACAGCAGGTGAGTACAGGTCTAGACACAGCAGGTGAGTACAGGTCAAGACACAGCAGGTGAGTACAGGTCAAGACACAGCAGGTGAGTACAGGTCTAGACCCAGCAGGTGAGTACAGGTCAAGACACAGCAGGTGAGTACAGGTCTAGACACAGCAGGTGAGTACAGGTCTAGACACAGCAGGTGAGTACAGGTCAAGACACAGCAGGTGAGTACAGGTCTGGACACAGCAGGTGAGTACAGGTCTGGACACAGCAGGTGAGTACAGGTCTAGACACAGCAGGTGAGTACAGGTCTAGACACAGCAGGTGAGTACAGGTCAAGACACAGCAGGTGAGTACAGGTCTAGACACAGCAGGTGAGTACAGGTCAAGACACAGCAGGTGAGTACAGGTCTAGACACAGCAGGTGAGTACAGGTCTAGACACAGCAGGTGAGTACAGGTCTAGACACAGCAGGTGAGTACAGGTCTGGACACAGCAGGTGAGTACAGGTCTAGACACAGCAGGTGAGTACAGGTCTAGACACAGCAGGTGAGTACAGGTCTAGACACAGCAGGTGAGTACAGGTCTAGACACAGCAGGTGAGTACAGGTCTAGACACAGCAGGTGAGTACAGGTCAAGACACAGCAGGTGAGTACAGGTCTAGACACAGCAGGTGAGTACAGGTCTAGACACAGCAGGTGAGTACAGGTCTAGACACAGCAGGTGAGTACAGGTCTGGACACAGCAGGTGAGTACAGGTCTAGACACAGCAGGTGAGTACAGGTCTAGACACAGCAGGTGAGTACAGGTCTAGACACAGCAGGTGAGTACAGGTCTAGACACAGCAGGTGAGTACAGGTCTAGACACAGCAGGTGAGTACAGGTCTGGACACAGCAGGTGAGTACAGGTCTAGACACAGCAGGTGAGTACAGGTCTAGACACAGCAGGTGAGTACAGGTCTGGACACAGCAGGTGAGTACAGGTCTAGACACAGCAGGTGAGTACAGGTCTAGACACAGCAGGTGAGTACAGGTCTAGACACAGCAGGTGAGTACAGGTCTAGACACAGCAGGTGAGTACAGGTCTAGACACAGCAGGTGAGTACAGGTCAAGACACAGCAGGTGAGTACAGGTCTAGACACAGCAGGTGAGTACAGGTCTAGACACAGCAGGTGAGTACAGGTCTAGACACAGCAGGTGAGTACAGGTCTGGACACAGCAGGTGAGTACAGGTCTAGACACAGCAGGTGAGTACAGGTCTAGACACAGCAGGTGAGTACAGGTCTGGACACAGCAGGTGAGTACAGGTCTGGACACAGCAGGTGAGTACAGGTCTAGACACAGCAGGTGAGTACAGGTCTAGACACAGCAGGTGAGTACAGGTCTAGACACAGCAGGTGAGTACAGGTCTAGACACAGCAGGTGAGTACAGGTCTAGACACAGCAGGTGAGTACAGGTCTAGACACAGCAGGTGAGTACAGGTCTGGACACAGCAGGTGAGTACAGGTCTAGACACAGCAGGTGAGTACAGGTCTAGACACAGCAGGTGAGTACAGGTCTAGACACAGCAGGTGAGTACAGGTCTAGACACAGCAGGTGAGTACAGGTCTAGACACAGCAGGTGAGTACAGGTCTAGACACAGCAGGTGAGTACAGGTCAAGACACAGCAGGTGAGTACAGGTCTAGACACAGCAGGTGAATACAGGTCTAGACACAGCAGGTGAGTACAGGTCTAGACACAGCAGGTGAGTACAGGTCTAGACACAGCAGGTGAGTACAGGTCTAGACACAGCAGGTGAGTACAGGTCTAGACACAGCAGGTGAGTACAGGTCTAGACACAGCAGGTGAGTACAGGTCTAGACACAGCAGGTGAGTACAGGTCAAGACACAGCAGGTGAGTACAGGTCTAGACACAGCAGGTGAGTACAGGTCTAGACACAGCAGGTGAGTACAGGTCTAGACACAGCAGGTGAGTACAGGTCTAGACACAGCAGGTGAGTACAGGTCTAGACACAGCAGGTGAGTACAGGTCTAGACACAGCAGGTGAGTACAGGTCAAGACACAGCAGGTGAGTACAGGTCTAGACACAGCAGGTGAGTACAGGTCAAGACACAGCAGGTGAGTACAGGTCTAGACACAGCAGGTGAGTACAGGTCTAGACACAGCAGGTGAGTACAGGTCAAGACACAGCAGGTGAGTACAGGTCTAGACACAGCAGGTGAGTACAGGTCTAGACACAGCAGGTGAGTACAGGTCTAGACACAGCAGGTGAGTACAGGTCTAGACACAGCAGGTGAGTACAGGTCAAGACACAGCAGGTGAGTACAGGTCTAGACACAGCAGGTGAGTGCAGGTCAAGACACAGGGTGAGTACAGGTCAAGACACAGCAGGTGAGTACAGGTCTAGACACAGCAGGTGAGTACAGGTCTAGACACAGCAGGTGAGTACAGGTCTGGACACAGCAGGTGAGTACAGGTCAAGACACAGCAGGTGAGTACAGGTCTAGACACAGCAGGTGAGTGCAGGTCAAGACACAGCAGGTGAATACAGGTCTAGACCCAGCAGGTGAATACAGGTCTAGACCCAGCAGGTGAATACAGGTCTAGACCCAGCAGGTGAATACAGGTCTAGACACAGCAGGTGAGTACGGGTCAAGACACAGCAGGTGAGTACAGGTCAAGACACAGCAGGTGAGTACAGGTCAAGACACAGCAGGTGAGTACAGGTCTAGACACAGCAGGTGAGTACAGGTCTGGACACAGCAGGTGAGTACAGGTCAAGACACAGCAGGTGAATACAGGTCTAGACACAGCAGGTGAGTACAGGTCTAGACACAGCAGGTGAGTGCAGGTCAAGACACAGCAGGTGAATACAGGTCTAGACCCAGCAGGTGAATACAGGTCTAGACCCAGCAGGTGAATACAGGTCTAGACCCAGCAGGTGAGTACAGGTCTAGACACAGCAGGTGAGTACAGGTCTGGACACAGCAGGTGAGTACAGGTCTAGACACAGCAGGTGAGTACAGGTCTAGACACAGCAGGTGAGTACAGGTCTGGACACAGCAGGTGAGTACAGGTCTAGACACAGCAGGTGAGTACAGGTCTAGACACAGCAGGTGAGTACAGGTCTGGACACAGCAGGTGAGTACAGGTCTAGACACAGCAGGTGAGTACAGGTCTGGACACAGCAGGTGAGTACAGGTCTGGACACAGCAGGTGAGTACAGGTCTAGACACAGCAGGTGAGTACAGGTCTAGACCCAGCAGGTGAGTACAGGTCTAGACACAGCAGGTGAATACAGGTCTAGACCCAGCAGGTGAATACAGGTCTAGACCCAGCAGGTGAGTACAGGTCTGGACACAGCAGGTGAGTACAGGTCTAGACACAGCAGGTGAGTACAGGTCTAGACCCAGCAGGTGAGTACAGGTCTGGACACAGCAGGTGAGTACAGGTCTAGACCCAGCAGGTGAGTACAGGTCTAGACCCAGCAGGTGAGTACAGGTCTAGACACAGCAGGTGAATACAGGTCTAGACCCAGCAGGTGAATACAGGTCTAGACCCAGCAGGTGAGTACAGGTCTGGACACAGCAGGTGAGTACAGGTCTAGACACAGCAGGTGAGTACAGGTCTAGACCCAGCAGGTGAATACAGGTCTAGACACAGCAGGTGAGTACAGGTCTAGACCCAGCAGGTGAATACAGGTCTAGACACAGCAGGTGAGTACAGGTCTAGACACAGCAGGTGAGTACAGGTCTAGACACAGCAGGTGAGTACAGGTCTAGACACAGCAGGTGAGTACAGGTCTAGACACAGCAGGTGAGTACAGGTCTGGACACAGCAGGTGAGTACAGGTCTGGACACAGCAGGTGAGTACAGGTCTAGACACAGCAGGTGAGTGCAGGTCTAGACACAGCAGGTGAGTACAGGTCTAGACCCAGCAGGTGAGTACAGGTCTGGACACAGCAGGTGAGTACAGGTCTAGACCCAGCAGGTGAGTACAGGTCTAGACACAGCAGGTGAGTACAGGTCTAGACACAGCAGGTGAGTACAGGTCTAGACACAGCAGGTGAGTACAGGTCTAGACACAGCAGGTGAGTACAGGTCTAGACACAGCAGGTGAGTACAGGTCTAGACCCAGCAGGTGAATACAGGTCTAGACACAGCAGGTGAGTACAGGTCTAGACCCAGCAGGTGAGTACAGGTCTAGACACAGCAGGTGAGTACAGGTCTAGACACAGCAGGTGAGTACAGGTCTAGACCCAGCAGGTGAATACAGGTCTAGACACAGCAGGTGAGTACAGGTCTAGACCCAGCAGGTGAGTACAGGTCTAGACACAGCAGGTGAGTACAGGTCTAGACACAGCAGGTGAGTACAGGTCAGACACAGCAGGTGAGTACAGGTCTAGACCCAGCAGGTGAATACAGGTCTAGACACAGCAGGTGAGTACAGGTCTAGACCCAGCAGGTGAATACAGGTCTAGACACAGCAGGTGAGTACAGGTCTAGACCCAGCAGGTGAATACAGGTCTAGACCCAGCAGGTGAGTACAGGTCTAGACACAGCAGGTGAGTACAGGTCTAGACCAGCAGGTGAGAATACAGGTCTAGACACAGCAGGTGAATACAGGTCTAGACACAGCAGGTGAGTACAGGTCTAGACACAGCAGGTGAATACAGGTCTAGACACAGCAGGTGAATACAGGTCTAGACACAGCAGGTGAGTACAGGTCTAGACACAGCAGGTGAATACAGGTCTAGACACAGCAGGTGAATACAGGTCTAGACACAGCAGGTGAGTACAGGTCTAGACACAGCAGGTGAATACAGGTCTAGACACAGCAGGTGAATACAGGTCTAGACACAGCAGGTGAGTACAGGTCTAGACACAGCAGGTGAATACAGGTCTAGACACAGCAGGTGAATACAGGTCTAGACACAGCAGGTGAGTACAGGTCAGACACAGCAGGTGAGTACAGGTCTAGACACAGCAGGTGAGTGCAGGTCAAGACACAGCAGGTGAGTACAGGTCAAGACACAGCAGGTGAGTACAGGTCTAGACACAGCAGGTGAGTACAGGTCTAGACACAGCAGGTGAGTGCAGGTCAAGACACAGCAGGTGAGTGCAGGTCTAGACACAGCAGGTGAATACAGGTCTAGACCCAGCAGGTGAATACAGGTCTAGACACAGCAGGTGAATACAGGTCTAGACCCAGCAGGTGAATACAGGTCTAGACACAGCAGGTGAGTACAGGTCAAGACACAGCAGGTGAGTGCAGGTCTAGACACAGCAGGTGAATACAGGTCTAGACACAGCAGGTGAATACAGGTCTAGACACAGCAGGTGAGTACAGGTCTAGACACAGCAGGTGAGTACAGGTCAAGACACAGCAGGTGAGTGCAGGTCTAGACACAGCAGGTGAATACAGGTCTAGACACAGCAGGTGAATACAGGTCTAGACACAGCAGGTGAGTACAGGTCAAGACACAGCAGGTGAGTGCAGGTCTAGACACAGCAGGTGAATACAGGTCTAGACACAGCAGGTGAATACAGGTCTAGACACAGCAGGTGAATACAGGTCTAGACACAGCAGGTGAATACAGGTCTAGACACAGCAGGTGAGTACAGGTCAAGACACAGCAGGTGAGTGCAGGTCTAGACACAGCAGGTGAATACAGGTCTAGACACAGCAGGTGAATACAGGTCTAGACACAGCAGGTGAGTACAGGTCAAGACACAGCAGGTGAGTGCAGGTCTAGACACAGCAGGTGAATACAGGTCTAGACACAGCAGGTGAATACAGGTCTAGACACAGCAGGTGAATACAGGTCTAGACACAGCAGGTGAATACAGGTCTAGACACAGCAGGTGAGTACAGGTCAAGACACAGCAGGTGAGTGCAGGTCTAGACACAGCAGGTGAATACAGGTCTAGACACAGCAGGTGAATACAGGTCTAGACACAGCAGGTGAGTACAGGTCAAGACACAGCAGGTGAGTACAGGTCTAGACACAGCAGGTGAATACAGGTCTAGACACAGCAGGTGAATACAGGTCTAGACACAGCAGGTGAATACAGGTCTAGACCCAGCAGGTGAATACAGGTCAAGACACAGCAGGTGAGTACAGGTCTAGACACAGCAGGTGAGTACAGGTCAAGACACAGCAGGTGAGTGCAGGTCTAGACACAGCAGGTGAATACAGGTCTAGACCCAGCAGGTGAATACAGGTCTAGACACAGCAGGTGAGTACAGGTCAAGACACAGCAGGTGAGTACAGGTCTAGACCCAGCAGGTGAATACAGGTCTAGACACAGCAGGTGAGTACAGGTCAAGACACAGCAGGTGAATACAGGTCTAGACACAGCAGGTGAGTACAGGTCAAGACACAGCAGGTGAATACAGGTCTAGACCCAGCAGGTGAATACAGGTCTAGACACAGCAGGTGAATACAGGTCAAGACACAGCAGGTGAGTACAGGTCTAGACACAGCAGGTGAGTACAGGTCTGGACAGAGCAGGTGAGTACAGGTCTAGACACAGCAGGTGAGTACAGGTCTAGACACAGCAGGTGAGTACAGGTCAAGACACAGCAGGTGAGTACAGGTCTAGACACAGCAGGTGAGTACAGGTCTGGACAGAGCAGGTGAGTACAGGTCTAGACACAGCAGGTGAGTACAGGTCTAGACACAGCAGGTGAGTACAGGTCAAGACACAGCAGGTGAGTACAGGTCTAGACACAGCAGGTGAGTACAGGTCTGGACAGAGCAGGTGAGTACAGGTCTAGACACAGCAGGTGAGTACAGGTCTGGACACAGCAGGTGAGTACAGGTCAAGACACAGCAGGTGAGTACAGGTCTAGACACAGCAGGTGAGTACAGGTCTGGACACAGCAGGTGAGTACAGGTCAAGACACAGCAGGTGAGTACAGGTCTAGACACAGCAGGTGATTACAGGTCTAGACACAGCAGGTGAATACAGGTCTAGACACAGCAGGTGAGTCCAGGTCTAGACACAGCAGGTGAATACAGGTCTAGACCAGCAGGTGAGTACAGGTCTAGACCCAGCAGGTGAATACAGGTCTAGACCCAGCAGGTGAATACAGGTCTAGACCCAGCAGGTGAATACAGGTCTAGACACAGCAGGTGAGTACAGGTCAAGACACAGCAGGTGAGTACAGGTCTAGACACAGCAGGTGAGTACAGGTCTAGACACAGCAGGTGAGTACAGGTCAAGACACAGCAGGTGAGTACAGGTCTAGACCCAGCAGGTGAGTACAGGTCTAGACACAGCAGGTGAGTACAGGTCTAGACCCAGCAGGTGAATACAGGTCTAGACACAGCAGGTGAGTACAGGTCTAGACCCAGCAGGTGAATACAGGTCTAGACACAGCAGGTGAATACAGGTCTAGACACAGCAGGTGAGTACAGGTCAAGACACAGCAGGTGAGTGCAGGTCTAGACCCAGCAGGTGAGTACAGGTCTAGACACAGCAGGTGAATACAGGTCTAGACCCAGCAGGTGAATACAGGTCTAGACACAGCAGGTGAGTGCAGGTCTAGACCCAGCAGGTGAGTGCAGGTCTAGACCCAGCAGGTGAATACAGGTCTAGACCCAGCAGGTGAATACAGGTCTAGACCCAGCAGGTGAGTGCAGGTCTAGACCCAGCAGGTGAGTGCAGGTCTAGACCCAGCAGGTGAATACAGGTCTAGACACAGCAGGTGAGTGCAGGTCTAGACCCAGCAGGTGAGTGCAGGTCTAGACCCAGCAGGTGAGTGCAGGTCTAGACACAGCAGGTGAATACAGGTCTAGACCCAGCAGGTGAGTGCAGGTCTAGACCAGCAGGTGAATACAGGTCTAGACCCAGCAGGTGAATACAGGTCTAGACCCAGCAGGTGAGTGCAGGTCTAGACCAGCAGGTGAGTGCAGGTCTAGACCCAGCAGGTGAATACAGGTCTAGACACAGCAGGTGAGTGCAGGTCTAGACCCAGCAGGTGAATACAGGTCTAGACACAGCAGGTGAGTACAGGTCTAGACCCAGCAGGTGAATACAGGTCTAGACACAGCAGGTGAGTACAGGTCAAGACACAGCAGGTGAGTGCAGGTCTAGACCCAGCAGGTGAGTACAGGTCTAGACACAGCAGGTGAATACAGGTCTAGACACAGCAGGTGAATACAGGTCTAGACACAGCAGGTGAGTGCAGGTCTAGACACAGCAGGTGAATACAGGTCTAGACCCAGCAGGTGAATACAGGTCTAGACACAGCAGGTGAGTACAGGTCAAGACACAGCAGGTGAGTACAGGTCTAGACCCAGCAGGTGAATACAGGTCTAGACACAGCAGGTGAGTACAGGTCAAGACACAGCAGGTGAGTACAGGTCTAGACACAGCAGGTGAGTGCAGGTCAAGACACAGCAGGTGAATACAGGTCTAGACCAGCAGGTGAGTACAGGTCTGACACAGCAGGTGAGTACAGGTCTAGACACAGCAGGTGAGTACAGGTCTAGACCCAGCAGGTGAGTACAGGTCTAGACACAGCAGGTGAGTACAGGTCAAGACACAGCAGGTGAGTACAGGTCTAGACACAGCAGGTGAGTACAGGTCAAGACACAGCAGGTGAGTACAGGTCTAGACACAGCAGGTGAGTACAGGTCTAGACACAGCAGGTGAGTGCAGGTCAAGACACAGCAGGTGAGTACAGGTCTAGACACAGCAGGTGAGTGCAGGTCAAGACACAGCAGGTGAGTACAGGTCTAGACACAGCAGGTGAGTACAGGTCTGGACACAGCAGGTGAGTACAGGTCTAGACACAGCAGGTGAGTACAGGTCAAGACACAGCAGGTGAGTACAGGTCTAGACACAGCAGGTGAGTACAGGTCTGACACAGCAGGTGAGTACAGGTCTAGACACAGCAGGTGAGTACAGGTCTGGACACAGCAGGTGAGTGCAGGTCAAGACACAGCAGGTGAGTACAGGTCTAGACACAGCAGGTGAGTACAGGTCTAGACACAGCAGGTGAGTACAGGTCTAGACACAGCAGGTGAGTACAGGTCTAGACACAGCAGGTGAGTACAGGTCTAGACACAGCAGGTGAGTACAGGTCTAGACACAGCAGGTGAGTACAGGTCTAGACACAGCAGGTGAGTACAGGTCTAGACACAGCAGGTGAGTACAGGTCTAGACACAGCAGGTGAGTACAGGTCTAGACACAGCAGGTGAGTACAGGTCTAGACCCAGCAGGTGAATACAGGTCTAGACACAGCAGGTGAGTACAGGTCTAGACACAGCAGGTGAGTACAGGTCTAGACACAGCAGGTGAGTACAGGTCTAGACACAGCAGGTGAGTACAGGTCTAGACACAGCAGGTGAGTACAGGTCTAGACACAGCAGGTGAGTACAGGTCTAGACACAGCAGGTGAGTGCAGGTCAAGACACAGCAGGTGAGTGCAGGTCTAGACACAGCAGGTGAGTACAGGTCTAGACCCAGCAGGTGAGTACAGGTCTAGACACAGCAGGTGAGTACAGGTCTAGACCCAGCAGGTGAGTACAGGTCTAGACCCAGCAGGTGAATACAGGTCTAGACACAGCAGGTGAGTACAGGTCTAGACACAGCAGGTGAGTACAGGTCAAGACACAGCAGGTGAGTACAGGTCAAGACACAGCAGGTGAGTACAGGTCTAGACACAGCAGGTGAATACAGGTCTAGACACAGCAGGTGAGTACAGGTCTAGACACAGCAGGTGAATACAGGTCTAGACACAGCAGGTGAGTACAGGTCTAGACACAGCAGGTGAATACAGGTCTAGACACAGCAGGTGAGTACAGGTCAAGACACAGCAGGTGAGTACAGGTCTAGACACAGCAGGTGAGTACAGGTCTAGACACAGCAGGTGAGTACAGGTCTAGACACAGCAGGTGAGTACAGGTCTAGACACAGCAGGTGAGTACAGGTCTAGACACAGCAGGTGAGTACAGGTCAAGACACAGCAGGTGAGTACAGGTCTAGACACAGCAGGTGAGTACAGGTCTAGACACAGCAGGTGAGTACAGGTCTAGACCCAGCAGGTGAATACAGGTCTAGACACAGCAGGTGAATACAGGTCAAGACACAGCAGGTGAGTACAGGTCAAGACACAGCAGGTGAATACAGGTCAAGACACAGCAGGTGAGTACAGGTCTAGACACAGCAGGTGAGTACAGGTCAAGACACAGCAGGTGAATACAGGTCAAGACACAGCAGGTGAGTACAGGTCTAGACACAGCAGGTGAGTACAGGTCAAGACACAGCAGGTGAATACAGGTCAAGACACAGCAGGTGAGTACAGGTCAAGACACAGCAGGTGAGTACAGGTCAAGACACAGCAGGTGAGTACAGGTCTGGACACAGCAGGTGAGTACAGGTCAAGACACAGCAGGTGAATACAGGTCAAGACACAGCAGGTGAGTACAGGTCAAGACACAGCAGGTGAGTACAGGTCAAGACACAGCAGGTGAGTACAGGTCTGGACACAGCAGGTGAGTACAGGTCAAGACACAGCAGGTGAGTACAGGTCTGGACACAGCAGGTGAGTACAGGTCAAGACACAGCAGGTGAGTACAGGTCAAGACACAGCAGGTGAGTACAGGTCTAGACACAGCAGGTGAGTACAGGTCTAGACACAGCAGGTGAGTACAGGTCTGGACACAGCAGGTGAGTACAGGTCAAGACACAGCAGGTGAGTACAGGTCAAGACACAGCAGGTGAGTACAGGTCTGGACACAGCAGGTGAATACAGGTCTAGACACAGCAGGTGAGTACAGGTCAAGACACAGCAGGTGAGTACAGGTCAAGACACAGCAGGTGAGTACAGGTCAAGACACAGCAGGTGAGTACAGGTCAAGACACAGCAGGTGAGTACAGGTCTGGACACAGCAGGTGAGTACAGGTCAAGACACAGCAGGTGAGTACAGGTCAAGACACAGCAGGTGAGTACAGGTCAAGACACAGCAGGTGAGTACAGGTCTGGACACAGCAGGTGAGTACAGGTCAAGACACAGCAGGTGAGTACAGGTCAAGACACAGCAGGTGAGTACAGGTCTAGACACAGCAGGTGAGTACAGGTCTAGACCCAGCAGGTGAATACAGGTCTAGACACAGCAGGTGAGTACAGGTCTAGACACAGCAGGTGAATACAGGTCTAGACACAGCAGGTGAGTACAGGTCTAGACACAGCAGGTGAGTACAGGTCTAGACCCAGCAGGTGAATACAGGTCTAGACACAGCAGGTGAGTACAGGTCAAGACACAGCAGGTGAGTACAGGTCTAGACACAGCAGGTGAGTACAGGTCTAGACCCAGCAGGTGAATACAGGTCTAGACACAGCAGGTGAGTACAGGTCAAGACACAGCAGGTGAGTACAGGTCTAGACACAGCAGGTGAGTACAGGTCAAGACACAGCAGGTGAGTACAGGTCTGGACACAGCAGGTGAGTACAGGTCTAGACACAGCAGGTGAGTACAGGTCTAGACCCAGCAGGTGAATACAGGTCTAGACACAGCAGGTGAGTACAGGTCAAGACACAGCAGGTGAGTACAGGTCAAGACACAGCAGGTGAGTACAGGTCAAGACACAGCAGGTGAGTACAGGTCTGGACACAGCAGGTGAGTACAGGTCAAGACACAGCAGGTGAGTACAGGTCAAGACACAGCAGGTGAGTACAGGTCTAGACACAGCAGGTGAGTACAGGTCTAGACCCAGCAGGTGAATACAGGTCTAGACACAGCAGGTGAGTACAGGTCAAGACACAGCAGGTGAGTACAGGTCAAGACACAGCAGGTGAATACAGGTCTAGACACAGCAGGTGAGTACAGGTCAAGACACAGCAGGTGAGTACAGGTCAAGACACAGCAGGTGAGTACAGGTCTAGACACAGCAGGTGAATACAGGTCTGGACACAGCAGGTGAGTACAGGTCAAGACACAGCAGGTGAGTACAGGTCAAGACACAGCAGGTGAGTACAGGTCTAGACACAGCAGGTGAGTACAGGTCTAGACACAGCAGGTGAGTACAGGTCTAGACACAGCAGGTGAATACAGGTCTAGACACAGCAGGTGAATACAGGTCAAGACACAGCAGGTGAGTACAGGTCAAGACACAGCAGGTGAGTACAGGTCTGGACACAGCAGGTGAGTACAGGTCTAGACCCAGCAGGTGAATACAGGTCTAGACACTGCAGGTGAGTACAGGTCTAGACCCAGCAGGTGAATACAGGTCAAGACACAGCAGGTGAGTACAGGTCAAGACACAGCAGGTGAGTACAGGTCTGGACACAGCAGGTGAGTACAGGTCTAGACACAGCAGGTGAGTACAGGTCTAGACCCAGCAGGTGAATACAGGTCAAGACACAGCAGGTGAGTACAGGTCAAGACACAGCAGGTGAGTACAGGTCTGGACACAGCAGGTGAGTACAGGTCAAGACACAGCAGGTGAGTACAGGTCTAGACACAGCAGGTGAGTACAGGTCAAGACACAGCAGGTGAGTACAGGTCTAGACACAGCAGGTGAGTACAGGTCAAGACACAGCAGGTGAGTACAGGTCTGGACACAGCAGGTGAGTACAGGTCTAGACACAGCAGGTGAGTACAGGTCAAGACACAGCAGGTGAGTACAGGTCTAGACACAGCAGGTGAGTACAGGTCAAGACACAGCAGGTGAGTACAGGTCTAGACACAGCAGGTGAGTACAGGTCTAGACACAGCAGGTGAGTACAGGTCTAGACACAGCAGGTGAGTACAGGTCTAGACACAGCAGGTGAGTACAGGTCTAGACCAGCAGGTGAATACAGGTCTAGACACAGCAGGTGAGTACAGGTCTAGACACAGCAGGTGAGTACAGGTCAAGACACAGCAGGTGAGTACAGGTCTAGACACAGCAGGTGAGTACAGGTCAAGACACAGCAGGTGAGTACAGGTCTGGACACAGCAGGTGAGTACAGGTCTAGACACAGCAGGTGAGTACAGGTCTAGACCCAGCAGGTGAATACAGGTCTAGACACAGCAGGTGAGTACAGGTCAAGACACAGCAGGTGAGTACAGGTCTAGACACAGCAGGTGAGTACAGGTCAAGACACAGCAGGTGAGTACAGGTCTAGACACAGCAGGTGAGTACAGGTCTAGACCCAGCAGGTGAATACAGGTCTAGACACAGCAGGTGAGTACAGGTCAAGACACAGCAGGTGAGTACAGGTCTAGACACAGCAGGTGAGTACAGGTCAAGACACAGCAGGTGAGTACAGGTCAAGACACAGCAGGTGAGTACAGGTCTAGACACAGCAGGTGAGTACAGGTCTAGACACAGCAGGTGAGTACAGGTCTGGACACAGCAGGTGAGTACAGGTCTAGACACAGCAGGTGAATACAGGTCTAGACACAGCAGGTGAGTACAGGTCAAGACACAGCAGGTGAGTACAGGTCTAGACACAGCAGGTGAATACAGGTCTAGACACAGCAGGTGAATACAGGTCTAGACACAGCAGGTGAATACAGGTCTAGACACAGCAGGTGAATACAGGTCTAGACACAGCAGGTGAATACAGGTCTAGACACAGCAGGTGAATACAGGTCTAGACACAGCAGGTGAGTACAGGTCAAGACACAGCAGGTGAGTACAGGTCTGGACACAGCAGGTGAGTACAGGTCTAGACACAGCAGGTGAGTACAGGTCTAGACACAGCAGGTGAGTACAGGTCTAGACACAGCAGGTGAGTACAGGTCTAGACACAGCAGGTGAATACAGGTCTAGACACAGCAGGTGAGTACAGGTCTAGACACAGCAGGTGAATACAGGTCTAGACACAGCAGGTGAGTACAGGTCTAGACACAGCAGGTGAATACAGGTCTAGACACAGCAGGTGAGTACAGGTCTAGACACAGCAGGTGAGTACAGGTCTAGACACAGCAGGTGAATACAGGTCTAGACACAGCAGGTGAGTACAGGTCTAGACACAGCAGGTGAATACAGGTCTAGACACAGCAGGTGAGTACAGGTCTAGACACAGCAGGTGAGTACAGGTCTAGACACAGCAGGTGAGTACAGGTCTAGACCCAGCAGGTGAATACAGGTCTAGACACAGCAGGTGAGTACAGGTCTAGACACAGCAGGTGAGTGCAGGTCTGGACCCAGCAGGTGAATACAGGTCTAGACACAGCAGGTGAATACAGGTCTAGACACAGCAGGTGAGTACAGGTCAAGACACAGCAGGTGAGTGCAGGTCTAGACACAGCAGGTGAGTACAGGTCAAGACACAGCAGGTGAATACAGGTCTAGACACAGCAGGTGAATACAGGTCTAGACCAGCAGGTGAATACAGGTCTAGACCAGCAGGTGAATACAGGTCTAGACCAGCAGGTGAATACAGGTCTAGACCCAGCAGGTGAGTACAGGTCTAGACACAGCAGGTGAGTGCAGGTCAAGACACAGCAGGTGAGTACAGGTCTAGACACAGCAGGTGAGTACAGGTCTAGACACAGCAGGTGAGTACAGGTCTGGACACAGCAGGTGAATACAGGTCTAGACACAGCAGGTGAATACAGGTCTAGACACAGCAGGTGAATACAGGTCTAGACACAGCAGGTGAATACAGGTCTAGACACAGCAGGTGAATACAGGTCTGGACACAGCAGGTGAGTGCAGGTCAAGACACAGCAGGTGAGTACAGGTCAAGACACAGCAGGTGAGTACAGGTCTAGACACAGCAGGTGAATACAGGTCTAGACACAGCAGGTGAATACAGGTCTAGACACAGCAGGTGAGTACAGGTCTAGACACAGCAGGTGAATACAGGTCTAGACACAGCAGGTGAATACAGGTCTAGACACAGCAGGTGAGTACAGGTCTAGACACAGCAGGTGAGTACAGGTCTAGACACAGCAGGTGAGTGCAGGTCTAGACACAGCAGGTGAATACAGGTCTAGACACAGCAGGTGAATACAGGTCTAGACACAGCAGGTGAATACAGGTCTAGACACAGCAGGTGAATACAGGTCTAGACACAGCAGGTGAGTACAGGTCTAGACACAGCAGGTGAATACAGGTCTAGACACAGCAGGTGAATACAGGTCTAGACACAGCAGGTGAATACAGGTCTAGACACAGCAGGTGAGTACAGGTCTAGACACAGCAGGTGAGTGCAGGTCTAGACACAGCAGGTGAATACAGGTCTAGACACAGCAGGTGAATACAGGTCTAGACACAGCAGGTGAGTACAGGTCTAGACACAGCAGGTGAGTACAGGTCTAGACACAGCAGGTGAATACAGGTCTAGACACAGCAGGTGAATACAGGTCTAGACACAGCAGGTGAGTACAGGTCTAGACACAGCAGGTGAATACAGGTCTAGACACAGCAGGTGAATACAGGTCTAGACACAGCAGGTGAGTACAGGTCTAGACACAGCAGGTGAATACAGGTCTAGACACAGCAGGTGAATACAGGTCTAGACACAGCAGGTGAATACAGGTCTAGACACAGCAGGTGAGTACAGGTCTAGACACAGCAGGTGAGTGCAGGTCTAGACACAGCAGGTGAATACAGGTCTAGACACAGCAGGTGAATACAGGTCTAGACACAGCAGGTGAGTACAGGTCTAGACACAGCAGGTGAGTACAGGTCTAGACACAGCAGGTGAATACAGGTCTAGACACAGCAGGTGAATACAGGTCTAGACACAGCAGGTGAGTACAGGTCTAGACACAGCAGGTGAATACAGGTCTAGACACAGCAGGTGAATACAGGTCTAGACACAGCAGGTGAATACAGGTCTAGACACAGCAGGTGAGTACAGGTCTAGACACAGCAGGTGAATACAGGTCTAGACACAGCAGGTGAATACAGGTCTAGACACAGCAGGTGAATACAGGTCTAGACACAGCAGGTGAGTACAGGTCTAGACACAGCAGGTGAATACAGGTCTAGACACAGCAGGTGAGTACAGGTCAAGACACAGCAGGTGAGTACAGGTCTAGACACAGCAGGTGAGTACAGGTCTAGACACAGCAGGTGAGTACAGGTCTAGACACAGCAGGTGAATACAGGTCTAGACACAGCAGGTGAGTACAGGTCAAGACACAGCAGGTGAATACAGGTCTAGACACAGCAGGTGAGTACAGGTCTAGACACAGCAGGTGAATACAGGTCTAGACACAGCAGGTGAGTACAGGTCTAGACACAGCAGGTGAATACAGGTCTAGACCCAGCAGGTGAATACAGGTCTAGACCCAGCAGGTGAGTGCAGGTCAAGACACAGCAGGTGAATACAGGTCTAGACACAGCAGGTGAGTGCAGGTCAAGACACAGCAGGTGAGTGCAGGTCAAGACACAGCAGGTGAATACAGGTCTAGACACAGCAGGTGAGTACAGGTCTAGACACAGCAGGTGAATACAGGTCTAGACACAGCAGGTGAATACAGGTCTAGACACAGCAGGTGAATACAGGTCTAGACACAGCAGGTGAATACAGGTCTAGACACAGCAGGTGAGTACAGGTCTAGACACAGCAGGTGAATACAGGTCTAGACACAGCAGGTGAATACAGGTCTAGACCCAGCAGGTGAATACAGGTCTAGACCCAGCAGGTGAGTACAGGTCTAGACACAGCAGGTGAGTGCAGGTCAAGACACAGCAGGTGAGTACAGGTCTAGACACAGCAGGTGAATACAGGTCTAGACACAGCAGGTGAATACAGGTCTGGACACAGCAGGTGAGTGCAGGTCAAGACACAGCAGGTGAATACAGGTCTAGACACAGCAGGTGAATACAGGTCTAGACACAGCAGGTGAATACAGGTCTAGACACAGCAGGTGAATACAGGTCTAGACACAGCAGGTGAGTACAGGTCTAGACACAGCAGGTGAATACAGGTCTAGACACAGCAGGTGAATACAGGTCTAGACCCAGCAGGTGAATACAGGTCTAGACCCAGCAGGTGAGTACAGGTCTAGACACAGCAGGTGAGTGCAGGTCAAGACACAGCAGGTGAGTACAGGTCTAGACACAGCAGGTGAATACAGGTCTAGACACAGCAGGTGAATACAGGTCTGGACACAGCAGGTGAGTGCAGGTCAAGACACAGCAGGTGAATACAGGTCTAGACACAGCAGGTGAGTGCAGGTCAAGACACAGCAGGTGAGTACAGGTCTAGACACAGCAGGTGAGTGCAGGTCAAGACACAGCAGGTGAGTACAGGTCTAGACACAGCAGGTGAATACAGGTCTGGACAGAGCAGGTGAGTACAGGTCAAGACACAGCAGGTGAGTACAGGTCTAGACACAGCAGGTGAGTACAGGTCTAGACACAGCAGGTGAATACAGGTCTGGACAGAGCAGGTGAGTGCAGGTCAAGACACAGCAGGTGAGTACAGGTCTAGACACAGCAGGTGAGTACAGGTCTAGACACAGCAGGTGAATACAGGTCTGGACAGAGCAGGTGAGTGCAGGTCAAGACACAGCAGGTGAGTGCAGGTCAAGACACAGCAGGTGAGTACAGGTCTAGACACAGCAGGTGAATACAGGTCTGGACAGAGCAGGTGAGTGCAGGTCTAGACACAGCAGGTGAATACAGGTCTAGACACAGCAGGTGAATACAGGTCTAAGACACAGACACAGCAGGTGAATACAGGTCTGGACAGAGCAGGTGAGTGCAGGTCTAGACACAGCAGGTGAATACAGGTCTAGACACAGCAGGTGAGTACAGGTCTAGACACAGCAGGTGAATACAGGTCTAGACACAGCAGGTGAATACAGGTCTGGACAGAGCAGGTGAGTGCAGGTCAAGACACAGCAGGTGAGTGCAGGTCAAGACACAGCAGGTGAGTACAGGTCTAGACACAGCAGGTGAATACAGGTCTAGACACAGCAGGTGAATACAGGTCTGGACAGAGCAGGTGAGTGCAGGTCTAGACACAGCAGGTGAATACAGGTCTAGACACAGCAGGTGAGTACAGGTCTAGACACAGCAGGTGAATACAGGTCTAGACACAGCAGGTGAATACAGGTCTGGACAGAGCAGGTGAGTGCAGGTCAAGACACAGCAGGTGAGTGCAGGTCAAGACACAGCAGGTGAGTACAGGTCTAGACACAGCAGGTGAATACAGGTCTGGACAGAGCAGGTGAGTACAGGTCAAGACACAGCAGGTGAGTACAGGTCTAGACACAGCAGGTGAGTGCAGGTCAAGACACAGCAGGTGAGTACAGGTCTGGACACAGCAGGTGAGTACAGGTCTAGACACAGCAGGTGAGTACAGGTCTAGACACAGCAGGTGAGTGCAGGTCAAGACACAGCAGGTGAGTACAGGTCTGGACAGAGCAGGTGAGTACAGGTCTAGACACAGCAGGTGAGTACAGGTCTAGACACAGCAGGTGAGTACAGGTCTAGACACAGCAGGTGAGTACAGGTCAAGACACAGCAGGTGAGTACAGGTCTAGACACAGCAGGTGAATACAGGTCTAGACACAGCAGGTGAATACAGGTCTAGACACAGCAGGTGAATACAGGTCTAGACACAGCAGGTGAGTGCAGGTCAAGACACAGCAGGTGAGTACAGGTCTAGACACAGCAGGTGAGTACAGGTCTAGACACAGCAGGTGAGTACAGGTCTAGACACAGCAGGTGAGTACAGGTCAAGACACAGCAGGTGAGTACAGGTCTAGACACAGCAGGTGAATACAGGTCTGACACAGCAGGTGAATACAGGTCTGGACACAGCAGGTGAGTGCAGGTCAAGACACAGCAGGTGAATACAGGTCTAGACACAGCAGGTGAATACAGGTCTAGACACAGCAGGTGAATACAGGTCTAGACACAGCAGGTGAATACAGGTCTAGACACAGCAGGTGAGTGCAGGTCTAGACACAGCAGGTGAGTACAGGTCAAGACACAGCAGGTGAGTACAGGTCTAGACACAGCAGGTGAGTACACGTCTGGACACAGCAGGTGAGTACAGGTCTAGACACAGCAGGTGAGTACAGGTCTAGACACAGCAGGTGAATACAGGTCTGGACACAGCAGGTGAGTGCAGGTCAAGACACAGCAGGTGAGTGCAGGTCTAGACACAGCAGGTGAATACAGGTCTAGACACAGCAGGTGAATACAGGTCTAGACACAGCAGGTGAGTGCAGGTCAAGACACAGCAGGTGAGTACAGGTCTAGACACAGCAGGTGAGTACAGGTCTAGACACAGCAGGTGAATACAGGTCTAGACACAGCAGGTGAGTACAGGTCTAGACACAGCAGGTGAGTACAGGTCTGGACACAGCAGGTGAGTACAGGTCAAGACACAGCAGGTGAGTACAGGTCTAGACACAGCAGGTGAGTACAGGTCTAGACACAGCAGGTGAGTACAGGTCTAGACACAGCAGGTGAGTACAGTTCTAGACACAGCAGGTGAGTACAGGTCTAGACACAGCAGGTGAGTACAGGTCTAGACACAGCAGGTGAGTACAGGTCAAGACACAGCAGGTGAGTACAGGTCTAGACACAGCAGGTGAGTACAGGTCTAGACACAGCAGGTGAGTGCAGGTCTAGACACAGCAGGTGAGTACAGGTCAAGACACAGCAGGTGAGTACAGGTCTAGACACAGCAGGTGAGTACAGGTCAAGACACAGCAGGTGAGTACAGGTCAAGACACAGCAGGTGAGTACAGGTCTGGACACAGCAGGTGAGTACAGGTCAAGACACAGCAGGTGAGTACAGGTCAAGACACAGCAGGTGAGTACAGGTCTAGACACAGCAGGTGAGTACAGGTCTAGACACAGCAGGTGAGTACAGGTCTAGACACAGCAGGTGAGTACAGGTCTAGACACAGCAGGTGAGTACAGGTCTGGACACAGCAGGTGAGTGCAGGTCTAGACACAGCAGGTGAGTACAGGTCTAGACACAGCAGGTGAGTACAGGTCAAGACACAGCAGGTGAGTACAGGTCAAGACACAGCAGGTGAGTACAGGTCTGGACACAGCAGGTGAATACAGGTCTAGACACAGCAGGTGAATACAGGTCTAGACACAGCAGGTGAATACAGGTCAAGACACAGCAGGTGAATACAGGTCTGGACACAGCAGGTGAATACAGGTCAAGACACAGCAGGTGAGTACAGGTCTAGACACAGCAGGTGAATACAGGTCAAGACACAGCAGGTGAATACAGGTCTGGACACAGCAGGTGAATACAGGTCAAGACACAGCAGGTGAGTACAGGTCTAGACACAGCAGGTGAATACAGGTCTGGACACAGCAGGTGAATACAGGTCAAGACACAGCAGGTGAGTACAGGTCAAGACACAGCAGGTGAGTACAGGTCAAGACACAGCAGGTGAGTACAGGTCTGACACAGCAGGTGAATACAGGTCTAGACACAGCAGGTGAATACAGGTCAAGACACAGCAGGTGAGTACAGGTCTAGACACAGCAGGTGAGTACAGGTCTAGACACAGCAGGTGAGTACAGGTCAAGACACAGCAGGTGAATACAGGTCTGGACACAGCAGGTGAGTGCAGGTCTAGACACAGCAGGTGAGTACAGGTCTAGACACAGCAGGTGAGTACAGGTCAAGACACAGCAGGTGAGTGCAGGTCTAGACACAGCAGGTGAGTGCAGGTCTAGACACAGCAGGTGAGTACAGGTCAGACACAGCAGGTGAGTACAGGTCTGGACACAGCAGGTGAGTACAGGTCTGGACACAGCAGGTGAGTACAGGTCTAGACACAGCAGGTGAGTACAGGTCTGGACACAGCAGGTGAATACAGGTCTAGACACAGCAGGTGAGTGCAGGTCTAGACACAGCAGGTGAGTACAGGTCTAGACACAGCAGGTGAGTACAGGTCTGGACACAGCAGGTGAATACAGGTCTAGACACAGCAGGTGAATACAGGTCTAGACACAGCAGGTGAGTACAGGTCTGGACACAGCAGGTGAATACAGGTCTAGACACAGCAGGTGAATACAGGTCTAGACACAGCAGGTGAGTACAGGTCTAGACACAGCAGGTGAGTACAGGTCTGACACAGCAGGTGAGTACAGGTCTAGACACAGCAGGTGAGTACAGGTCTGACACAGCAGGTGAATACAGGTCTAGACACAGCAGGTGAATACAGGTCTAGACACAGCAGGTGAGTACAGGTCTAGACACAGCAGGTGAGTACAGGTCTGGACACAGCAGGTGAATACAGGTCTAGACACAGCAGGTGAGTACAGGTCTAGACACAGCAGGTGAGTACAGGTCAAGACACAGCAGGTGAGTACAGGTCTAGACACAGCAGGTGAGTACAGGTCTAGACACAGCAGGTGAATACAGGTCAAGACACAGCAGGTGAGTGCAGGTCTAGACACAGCAGGTGAGTACAGGTCAAGACACAGCAGGTGAGTACAGGTCTAGACACAGCAGGTGAATACAGGTCTAGACACAGCAGGTGAATACAGGTCTGACACAGCAGGTGAGTGCAGGTCAAGACACAGCAGGTGAGTGCAGGTCAAGACACAGCAGGTGAGTACAGGTCTGGACACAGCAGGTGAGTGCAGGTCTAGACACAGCAGGTGAATACAGGTCTAGACACAGCAGGTGAGTACAGGTCTAGACACAGCAGGTGAGTACAGGTCTAGACACAGCAGGTGAATACAGGTCAGACACAGCAGGTGAGTGCAGGTCTAGACACAGCAGGTGAGTACAGGTCAAGACACAGCAGGTGAGTACAGGTCTAGACACAGCAGGTGAGTACAGGTCTAGACACAGCAGGTGAGTACAGGTCTAGACACAGCAGGTGAGTACAGGTCTAGACACAGCAGGTGAGTACAGGTCTAGACACAGCAGGTGAATACAGGTCAGACACAGCAGGTGAGTACAGGTCTAGACACAGCAGGTGAGTACAGGTCAAGACACAGCAGGTGAGTACAGGTCTAGACACAGCAGGTGAGTACAGGTCTGGACACAGCAGGTGAATACAGGTCTAGACACAGCAGGTGAGTGCAGGTCTAGACACAGCAGGTGAGTACAGGTCTAGACACAGCAGGTGAGTACAGGTCTAGACACAGCAGGTGAGTACAGGTCTAGACACAGCAGGTGAATACAGGTCTAGACACAGCAGGTGAATACAGGTCAAGACACAGCAGGTGAGTACAGGTCTAGACACAGCAGGTGAGTACAGGTCTAGACACAGCAGGTGAGTACAGGTCTAGACACAGCAGGTGAGTACAGGTCTAGACACAGCAGGTGAGTACAGGTCTAGACACAGCAGGTGAATACAGGTCTAGACACAGCAGGTGAATACAGGTCTAGACACAGCAGGTGAATACAGGTCTGGACACAGCAGGTGAGTGCAGGTCAAGACACAGCAGGTGAGTGCAGGTCTAGACACAGCAGGTGAGTACAGGTCTAGACACAGCAGGTGAGTACAGGTCAAGACACAGCAGGTGAGTACAGGTCAAGACACAGCAGGTGAGTACAGGTCTAGACACAGCAGGTGAGTACAGGTCTAGACACAGCAGGTGAGTACAGGTCTAGACACAGCAGGTGAGTACAGGTCTAGACACAGCAGGTGAGTACAGGTCTAGACACAGCAGGTGAGTACAGGTCTAGACACAGCAGGTGAGTACAGGTCTAGACACAGCAGGTGAATACAGGTCTAGACACAGCAGGTGAATACAGGTCAAGACACAGCAGGTGAGTGCAGGTCAAGACACAGCAGGTGAGTACAGGTCTCGACACAGCAGGTGAGTACAGGTCAAGACACAGCAGGTGAGTGCAGGTCAAGACACAGCAGGTGAGTACAGGTCTAGACACAGCAGGTGAATACAGGTCTAGACACAGCAGGTGAATACAGGTCTGGACACAGCAGGTGAGTACAGGTCTAGATACAGCAGGTGAATACAGGTCTAGACACAGCAGGTGAATACAGGTCAAGACACAGCAGGTGAGTGCAGGTCAAGACACAGCAGGTGAGTACAGGTCTAGACACAGCAGGTGAGTACAGGTCTAGACACAGCAGGTGAATACAGGTCTGGACACAGCAGGTGAGTACAGGTCTAGATACAGCAGGTGAATACAGGTCTAGACACAGCAGGTGAATACAGGTCTGGACACAGCAGGTGAGTACAGGTCTAGATACAGCAGGTGAATACAGGTCTAGACACAGCAGGTGAATACAGGTCAAGACACAGCAGGTGAGTGCAGGTCAAGACACAGCAGGTGAGTACAGGTCTAGACACAGCAGGTGAATACAGGTCTGACACAGCAGGTGAGTGCAGGTCAAGACACAGCAGGTGAGTACAGGTCAAGACACAGCAGGTGAGTACAGGTCAAGACACAGCAGGTGAGTACAGGTCTAGACACAGCAGGTGAGTACAGGTCTGGACACAGCAGGTGAATACAGGTCTAGACACAGCAGGTGAATACAGGTCTGGACACAGCAGGTGAGTGCAGGTCAAGACACAGCAGGTGAGTACAGGTCAAGACACAGCAGGTGAGTACAGGTCAAGACACAGCAGGTGAGTGCAGGTCAAGACACAGCAGGTGAGTACAGGTCAAGACACAGCAGGTGAGTACAGGTCTAGACACAGCAGGTGAGTACAGGTCTGGACACAGCAGGTGAGTGCAGGTCAAGACACAGCAGGTGAGTGCAGGTCAAGACACAGCAGGTGAGTACAGGTCAAGACACAGCAGGTGAGTACAGGTCTAGACACAGCAGGTGAGTACAGGTCAAGACACAGCAGGTGAGTACAGGTCTGGACACAGCAGGTGAATACAGGTCTAGACACAGCAGGTGAATACAGGTCTGGACACAGCAGGTGAGTGCAGGTCAAGACACAGCAGGTGAGTACAGGTCAAGACACAGCAGGTGATTACAGGTCTAGACACAGCAGGTGAGTACAGGTCTAGACACAGCAGGTGAGTGCAGGTCAAGACACAGCAGGTGAGTACAGGTCTAGACACAGCAGGTGAGTGCAGGTCAAGACACAGCAGGTGAGTGCAGGTCAAGACACAGCAGGTGAGTACAGGTCTAGACACAGCAGGTGAGTGCAGGTCAAGACACAGCAGGTGAGTACAGGTCTAGACACAGCAGGTGAGTACAGGTCTAGACACAGCAGGTGAGTACAGGTCTAGACACAGCAGGTGAGTGCAGGTCAAGACACAGCAGGTGAGTACAGGTCAAGACACAGCAGGTGAGTACAGGTCTAGACACAGCAGGTGAGTACAGGTCTAGACACAGCAGGTGAGTACAGGTCTAGACACAGCAGGTGAGTGCAGGTCAAGACACAGCAGGTGAGTACAGGTCTAGACACAGCAGGTGAGTGCAGGTCAAGACACAGCAGGTGAGTACAGGTCTAGACACAGCAGGTGAGTGCAGGTCAAGACACAGCAGGTGATTACAGGTCTAGACACAGCAGGTGAGTACAGGTCTAGACACAGCAGGTGAGTGCAGGTCTAGACCCAGCAGGTGAATACAGGTCTAGACACAGCAGGTGAGTACAGGTCAAGACACAGCAGGTGAGTACAGGTCTAGACACAGCAGGTGAGTACAGGTCTAGACCCAGCAGGTGAATACAGGTCTAGACACAGCAGGTGAGTACAGGTCAAGACACAGCAGGTGAGTACAGGTCTAGACACAGCAGGTGAGTACAGGTCAAGACACAGCAGGTGAGTACAGGTCTAGACACAGCAGGTGAGTACAGGTCTAGACACAGCAGGTGAGTACAGGTCTAGACACAGCAGGTGAGTACAGGTCTAGACACAGCAGGTGAGTGCAGGTCAGACACAGCAGGTGAGTACAGGTCTAGACACAGCAGGTGAGTACAGGTCTAGACACAGCAGGTGAGTGCAGGTCAGACACAGCAGGTGAGTACAGGTCTAGACACAGCAGGTGAGTACAGGTCTAGACACAGCAGGTGAGTGCAGGTCAAGACACAGCAGGTGAGTACAGGTCAAGACACAGCAGGTGAATACAGGTCTAGACACAGCAGGTGAGTACAGGTCTAGACACAGCAGGTGAGTACAGGTCTAGACACAGCAGGTGAGTACAGGTCTAGACACAGCAGGTGAATACAGGTCAAGACACAGCAGGTGAGTACAGGTCTAGACACAGCAGGTGAGTACAGGTCTAGACACAGCAGGTGAATACAGGTCAAGACACAGCAGGTGAGTGCAGGTCAAGACACAGCAGGTGAGTACAGGTCTAGACACAGCAGGTGAGTACAGGTCTAGACACAGCAGGTGAGTACAGGTCTTGACACAGCAGGTGAGTACAGGTCTAGACACAGCAGGTGAGTGCAGGTCAAGACACAGCAGGTGAGTACAGGTCTAGACACAGCAGGTGAGTACAGGTCTAGACACAGCAGGTGAGTGCAGGTCTAGACACAGCAGGTGAGTGCAGGTCAAGACACAGCAGGTGAGTACAGGTCTGGACAGAGCAGGTGAGTACAGGTCTAGACACAGCAGGTGAGTGCAGGTCAAGACACAGCAGGTGAGTACAGGTCTAGACACAGCAGGTGAGTACAGGTCTAGACCCAGCAGGTGAATACAGGTCTAGACACAGCAGGTGAGTACAGGTCTAGACACAGCAGGTGAGTGCAGGTCAAGACACAGCAGGTGAGTACAGGTCTAGACACAGCAGGTGAGTACAGGTCTAGACCCAGCAGGTGAATACAGGTCTAGACACAGCAGGTGAGTACAGGTCTAGAC
Organism: Oncorhynchus keta; assembly: GCF_023373465.1. Taxonomy (NCBI): domain Eukaryota; kingdom Metazoa; phylum Chordata; class Actinopteri; order Salmoniformes; family Salmonidae; genus Oncorhynchus; species Oncorhynchus keta. The sequence continues at coordinate 17,668,775 of NC_068454.1, forward strand.
ACAGCAGGTGAGTACAGGTCTAGACACAGCAGGTGAGTACAGGTCTAGACCCAGCAGGTGAATACAGGTCTAGACACAGCAGGTGAGTACAGGTCTAGACACAGCAGGTGAGTACAGGTCTAGACACAGCAGGTGAGTACAGGTCTAGACCCAGCAGGTGAATACAGGTCTAGACACAGCAGGTGAGTACAGGTCTAGACCCAGCAGGTGAGTACAGGTCTAGACACAGCAGGTGAGTACAGGTCTAGACACAGCAGGTGAATACAGGTCTAGACACAGCAGGTGAATACAGGTCTAGACACAGCAGGTGAGTACAGGTCTAGACACAGCAGGTGAGTGCAGGTCAAGACACAGCAGGTGAGTGCAGGTCTAGACACAGCAGGTGAGTGCAGGTCTAGACACAGCAGGTGAGTGCAGGTCTAGACACAGCAGGTGAGTGCAGGTCTAGACACAGCAGGTGAGTGCAGGTCTAGACCCAGCAGGTGAGTACAGGTCAAGACACAGCAGGTGAGTGCAGGTCAAGACACAGCAGGTGAGTACAGGTCTAGACCCAGCAGGTGAGTACAGGTCTAGACACAGCAGGTGAGTACAGGTCTAGACACAGCAGGTGAGTACAGGTCTAGACCCAGCAGCTGAGTACAGGTCAAGACACAGCAGGTGAGTACAGGTCTAGACCCAGCAGCTGAGTACAGGTCAAGACACAGCAGGTGAGTGCAGGTCAAGACACAGCAGGTGAGTGCAGGTCTGGACACAGCAGGTGAGTGCAGGTCAAGACACAGCAGGTGAGTGCAGGTCTGGACACAGCAGGTGAGTACAGGTCTAGACACAGCAGGTGAGTACAGGTCTAGACCCAGCAGCTGAGTACAGGTCAAGACACAGCAGGTGAGTGCAGGTCAAGACACAGCAGGTGAGTGCAGGTCTAGACACAGCAGGTGAGTGCAGGTCTAGACACAGCAGGTGAGTGCAGGTCTAGACACAGCAGGTGAGTACAGGTCTAGACCCAGCAGGTGAGTACAGGTCTAGACCCAGCAGGTGAGTACAGGTCTGGACACAGCAGGTGAGTACAGGTCTAGACACAGCAGGTGAGTACAGGTCTAGACCCAGCAGCTGAGTACAGGTCAAGACACAGCAGGTGAGTGCAGGTCAAGACACAGCAGGTGAGTGCAGGTCTAGACACAGCAGGTGAGTGCAGGTCTAGACACAGCAGGTGAGTGCAGGTCTAGACACAGCAGGTGAGTACAGGTCTAGACCCAGCAGGTGAGTGCAGGTCAAGACACAGCAGGTGAGTGCAGGTCTGGACACAGCAGGTGAGTACAGGTCTAGACACAGCAGGTGAGTACAGGTCTAGACCCAGCAGCTGAGTACAGGTCAAGACACAGCAGGTGAGTGCAGGTCAAGACACAGCAGGTGAGTGCAGGTCTGGACACAGCAGGTGAGTACAGGTCTAGACACAGCAGGTGAGTACAGGTCTGGACACAGCAGGTGAGTACAGGTCTAGACCCAGCAGCTGAGTACAGGTCTAGACCCAGCAGGTGAGTACAGGTCAAGACACAGCAGGTGAGTGCAGGTCTAGACACAGCAGGTGAGTGCAGGTCTAGACACAGCAGGTGAGTGCAGGTCTAGACACAGCAGGTGAGTACAGGTCTAGACCCAGCAGGTGAGTACAGGTCAAGACACAGCAGGTGAGTGCAGGTCAAGACACAGCAGGTGAGTACAGGTCTGACACAGCAGGTGAGTACAGGTCAAGACACAGCAGGTGAGTACAGGTCAAGACACAGCAGGTGAGTACAGGTCTAGACACAGCAGGTGAGTACAGGTCTAGACCCAGCAGGTGAGTACAGGTCTAGACCCAGCAGGTGAGTACAGGTCTAGACACAGCAGGTGAGTACAGGTCCAGACACAGCAGGTGAGTACAGGTCTGGACACAGCAGGTGAGTACAGGTCTGGACAGAGCAGGTGAGTACAGGTCTGGACACAGCAGGTGAGTACAGGTATGGACACAGCAGGTGAGTGCAGGTCTGGACACAGCAGGTGAGTACAGGTCTGGACAGAGCAGGTGAGTACAGGTCTAGACACAGCAGGTGAGTACAGGTCTGGACACAGCAGGTGAGTACAGGTCTAGACACAGCAGGTGAGTACAGGTCTGGACACAGCAGGTGAGTACAGTTCTAGACACAGCAGGTGAGTACAGGTCTAGACACAGCAGGTGAGTACAGGTCTGGACAGAGCAGGTGAGTACAGGTCTAGACACAGCAGGTGAGTACAGGTCTGGACACAGCAGGTGAGTACAGGTCTAGACACAGCAGGTGAGTACAGGTCTGGACAGAGCAGGTGAGTACAGGTCTAGACACAGCAGGTGAGTGCAGGTCAAGACACAGCAGGTGAGTACAGGTCTAGACACAGCAGGTGAGTACAGGTCTAGACACAGCAGGTGAGTGCAGGTCTGGACAGAGCAGGTGAGTACAGGTCTAGACACAGCAGGTGAGTACAGGTCTAGACACAGCAGGTGAGTACAGGTCTAGACACAGCAGGTGAATACAGGTCTAGACACAGCAGGTGAGTACAGTTCTAGACACAGCAGGTGAGTACAGGTCTAGACACAGCAGGTGAGTACAGGTCTAGACACAGCAGGTGAGTACAGGTCTGGACACAGCAGGTGAGTACAGGTCTAGACACAGCAGGTGAGTACAGGTCTAGACACAGCAGGTGAGTGCAGGTCAAGACACAGCAGGTGAGTACAGGTCTGGACACAGCAGGTGAGTACAGGTCTAGACACAGCAGGTGAGTGCAGGTCTGGACAGAGCAGGTGAGTACAGGTCTAGACACAGCAGGTGAGTGCAGGTCTGGACACAGCAGGTGAGTACAGGTCTAGACACAGCAGGTGAGTGCAGGTCTAGACACAGCAGGTGAGTGCAGGTCTAGACACAGCAGGTGAGTGCAGGTCTAGACACAGCAGGTGAGTGCAGGTCTGGACACAGCAGGTGAGTACAGGTCTAGACACAGCAGGTGAGTGCAGGTCTAGACACAGCAGGTGAGTGCAGGTCTGGACACAGCAGGTGAGTACAGGTCTAGACACAGCAGGTGAGTACAGGTCTAGACACAGCAGGTGAATACAGGTCTAGACACAGCAGGTGAGTACAGGTCTAGACACAGCAGGTGAGTACAGGTCTAGACACAGCAGGTGAGTACAGGTCAAGACACAGCAGGTGAGTACAGGTCTAGACACAGCAGGTGAGTACAGGTCAAGACACAGCAGGTGAGTACAGGTCTGGACACAGCAGGTGAGTACAGGTCTGGACAGAGCAGGTGAGTACAGGTCTAGACACAGCAGGTGAGTGCAGGTCAAGACACAGCAGGTGAGTACAGGTCTAGACACAGCAGGTGAGTACAGGTCTAGACACAGCAGGTGAGTACAGGTCTAGACACAGCAGGTGAGTACAGGTCTGGACAGAGCAGGTGAGTACAGGTCTAGACACAGCAGGTGAGTGCAGGTCTAGACACAGCAGGTGAGTGCAGGTCTGGACAGAGCAGGTGAGTACAGGTCTAGACACAGCAGGTGAGTACAGGTCTGGACACAGCAGGTGAGTACAGGTCTGGACAGAGCAGGTGAGTACAGGTCTAGACACAGCAGGTGAGTACAGGTCTGGACACAGCAGGTGAGTACAGGTCTGGACAGAGCAGGTGAGTACAGGTCTAGACACAGCAGGTGAGTGCAGGTCTAGACACAGCAGGTGAGTGCAGGTCTGGACAGAGCAGGTGAGTACAGGTCTAGACACAGCAGGTGAGTACAGGTCTAGACACAGCAGGTGAGTACAGGTCAAGACACAGCAGGTGAGTACAGGTCTGGACACAGCAGGTGAGTACAGGTCTGGACACAGCAGGTGAGTGCAGGTCTAGACACAGCAGGTGAGTACAGGTCAAGACACAGCAGGTGAGTACAGGTCTGGACACAGCAGGTGAGTACAGGTCTGGACAGAGCAGGTGAGTACAGGTCTGGACACAGCAGGTGAGTACAGGTCTAGACACAGCAGGTGAGAACAGGTCTAGACACAGCAGGTGAGTACAGGTCTAGACACAGCAGGTGAGTACAGGTCTAGACACAGCAGGTGAGTACAGGTCTAGACACAGCAGGTGAGTACAGGTCTGGACACAGCAGGTGAGTACAGGTCTAGACACAGCAGGTGAGTACAGGTCTAGACACAGCAGGTGAGTACAGGTCTGGACACAGCAGGTGAGTACAGGTCTAGACACAGCAGGTGAGTACAGGTCTAGACCCAGCAGGTGAGTACAGGTCTAGACACAGCAGGTGAGTACAGGTCTAGACACAGCAGGTGAGTACAGGTCTAGACACAGCAGGTGAGTACAGGTCTAGACCCAGCAGGTGAGTACAGGTCTAGACACAGCAGGTGAGTACAGGTCTAGACACAGCAGGTGAGTACAGGTCTGGACACAGCAGGTGAGTACAGGTCTGGACAGAGCAGGTGAGTACAGGTCTGGACACAGCAGGTGAGTACAGGTCTGGACAGAGCAGGTGAGTACAGGTCTGGACACAGCAGGTGAGTACAGGTCTAGACACAGCAGGTGAATACAGGTCTGGACAGAGCAGGTGAGTACAGGTCTAGACACAGCAGGTGAATACAGGTCTGGACAGAGCAGGTGAGTACAGGTCTGGACACAGCAGGTGAGTACAGGTCTGGACAGAGCAGGTGAGTACAGGTCTGGACAGAGCAGGTGAGTACAGGTCTAGACACAGCAGGTGAATACAGGTCTGGACAGAGCAGGTGAGTACAGGTCTGGACACAGCAGGTGAGTACAGGTCTGGACAGAGCAGGTGAGTACAGGTCTAGACACAGCAGGTGAATACAGGTCTGGACAGAGCAGGTGAGTACAGGTCTGGACACAGCAGGTGAGTACAGGTCTGGACAGAGCAGGTGAGTACAGGTCTGGACACAGCAGGTGAGTACAGGTCTAGACACAGCAGGTGAGAACAGGTCTAGACACAGCAGGTGAGTACAGGTCTAGACACAGCAGGTGAGTACAGGTCTAGACACAGCAGGTGAGTACAGGTCTAGACACAGCAGGTGAGTACAGGTCTGGACACAGCAGGTGAGTACAGGTCTAGACACAGCAGGTGAGTACAGGTCTGGACACAGCAGGTGAGTACAGGTCTGGACACAGCAGGTGAGTACAGGTCTAGACACAGCAGGTGAGTACAGGTCTAGACCCAGCAGGTGAGTACAGGTCTAGACACAGCAGGTGAGTACAGGTCTAGACACAGCAGGTGAGTACAGGTCTAGACACAGCAGGTGAGTACAGGTCTGGACACAGCAGGTGAGTACAGGTCTAGACACAGCAGGTGAGTACAGGTCTAGACACAGCAGGTGAGTACAGGTCTAGACACAGCAGGTGAGTACAGGTCTGGACACAGCAGGTGAGTACAGGTCTGGACACAGCAGGTGAGTACAGGTCTAGACACAGCAGGTGAGTACAGGTCTGGACACAGCAGGTGAGTACAGGTCAAGACACAGCAGGTGAGTACAGGTCTAGACACAGCAGGTGAGTACAGGTCTAGACACAGCAGGTGAGTACAGGTCTAGACACAGCAGGTGAGTACAGGTCTAGACACAGCAGGTGAGTACAGGTCTAGACACAGCAGGTGAGTACAGGTCTAGACACAGCAGGTGAGTACAGGTCTAGACACAGCAGGTGAGTACAGGTCTAGACACAGCAGGTGAGTACAGGTCTAGACACAGCAGGTGAGTACAGGTCTAGACACAGCAGGTGAGTACAGGTCTGGACACAGCAGGTGAGTACAGGTCAAGACACAGCAGGTGAGTACAGGTCTAGACACAGCAGGTGAGTACAGGTCTAGACACAGCAGGTGAGTACAGGTCTAGACACAGCAGGTGAGTACAGGTCTAGACACAGCAGGTGAGTACAGGTCTGGACACAGCAGGTGAGTACAGGTCTAGACACAGCAGGTGAGTACAGGTCAAGACACAGCAGGTGAGTACAGGTCTAGACCCAGCAGGTGAGTACAGGTCTAGACACAGCAGGTGAGTACAGGTCTGGACACAGCAGGTGAGTACAGGTCTAGACACAGCAGGTGAGTACAGGTCTAGACACAGCAGGTGAGTACAGGTCTAGACACAGCAGGTGAGTACAGGTCTAGACACAGCAGGTGAGTACAGGTCTAGACACAGCAGGTGAGTACAGGTCTGGACACAGCAGGTGAGTACAGGTCAAGACACAGCAGGTGAGTACAGGTCTAGACACAGCAGGTGAGTACAGGTCTAGACACAGCAGGTGAGTACAGGTCTAGACACAGCAGGTGAGTACAGGTCTAGACACAGCAGGTGAGTACAGGTCTGGACACAGCAGGTGAGTACAGGTCTAGACACAGCAGGTGAGTACAGGTCAAGACACAGCAGGTGAGTACAGGTCTAGACCCAGCAGGTGAGTACAGGTCTAGACACAGCAGGTGAGTACAGGTCTGGACACAGCAGGTGAGTACAGGTCTAGACACAGCAGGTGAGTACACGTCTGGACACAGCAGGTGAGTACAGGTCTAGACACAGCAGGTGAGTACAGGTCAAGACACAGCAGGTGAGTACAGGTCTAGACCCAGCAGGTGAGTACAGGTCTAGACACAGCAGGTGAGTACAGGTCTGGACACAGCAGGTGAGTACAGGTCTAGACACAGCAGGTGAGTACAGGTCTAGACACAGCAGGTGAGTACAGGTCAAGACACAGCAGGTGAGTACAGGTCAAGACACAGCAGGTGAGTACAGGTCTAGACACAGCAGGTGAGTACAGGTCTAGACACAGCAGGTGAGTACAGGTCTAGACACAGCAGGTGAGTACAGGTCTAGACACAGCAGGTGAGTACAGGTCTAGACACAGCAGGTGAGTACAGGTCTAGACACAGCAGGTGAGTACAGGTCTGGACACAGCAGGTGAGTACAGGTCTAGACACAGCAGGTGAGTACAGGTCAAGACACAGCAGGTGAGTACAGGTCTAGACACAGCAGGTGAGTACAGGTCTAGACACAGCAGGTGAGTACACGTCTAGACACAGCAGGTGAGTACAGGTCTAGACACAGCAGGTGAGTACAGGTCTAGACACAGCAGGTGAGTACAGGTCTAGACACAGCAGGTGAGTACAGGTCTGGACACAGCAGGTGAGTACAGGTCTAGACACAGCAGGTGAGTACAGGTCTAGACACAGCAGGTGAGTACAGGTCTAGACACAGCAGGTGAGTACAGGTCTAGACACAGCAGGTGAGTGCAGGTCTAGACACAGCAGGTGAGTACAGGTCTGGACACAGCAGGTGAGTACAGGTCTGGACACAGCAGGTGAGTGCAGGTCTAGCTAGACCCAGCAGGTGAGTACAGGTCTGGACACAGCAGGTGAGTACAGGTCTAGACTCAGCAGGTGAGTACAGGTCTAGACACAGCAGGTGAGTACAGGTCTGGACACAGCAGGTGAGTACAGGTCTGGACACAGCAGGTGAGTGCAGGTCTAGACACAGCAGGTGAGTACAGGTCTAGACACAGCAGGTGAGTACAGGTCTAGACCCAGCAGGTGAATACAGGTCTAGACACAGCAGGTGAGTACAGGTCTAGACCCAGCAGGTGAGTACAGGTCTGGACACAGCAGGTGAATACAGGTCTGGACACAGCAGGTGAGTACAGGTCTAGACACAGCAGGTGAGTACAGGTCTAGACACAGCAGGTGAGTACAGGTCTGGACACAGCAGGTGAGTACAGGTCTAGACCCAGCAGGTGAATACAGGTCTAGACACAGCAGGTGAGTACAGGTCTAGACCCAGCAGGTGAGTACAGGTCTAGACACAGCAGGTGAGTACAGGTCAGACACAGCAGGTGAGTACAGGTCTAGACACAGCAGGTGAGTACAGGTCTAGACACAGCAGGTGAGTACAGGTCTAGACCCAGCAGGTGAATACAGGTCTAGACACAGCAGGTGAGTACAGGTCTAGACCCAGCAGGTGAGTACAGGTCTAGACACAGCAGGTGAGTACAGGTCAGACACAGCAGGTGAGTACAGGTCTGGACACAGCAGGTGAGTACAGGTCTAGACACAGCAGGTGAGTACACGTCTGGACACAGCAGGTGAGTACAGGTCTAGACACAGCAGGTGAGTACAGGTCTAGACACAGCAGGTGAGTACAGGTCTAGACACAGCAGGTGAGTACAGGTCTAGACACAGCAGGTGAGTGCAGGTCTAGACACAGCAGGTGAGTACAGGTCTGGACACAGCAGGTGAGTACAGGTCTGGACACAGCAGGTGAGTGCAGGTCTAGACACAGCAGGTGAGTACAGGTCTGGACACAGCAGGTGAGTACAGTTCTAGACACAGCAGGTGAGTGCAGGTCTAGACACAGCAGGTGAGTACAGGTCTAGACACAGCAGGTGAGTGCAGGTCTAGACACAGCAGGTGAGTACAGGTCTAGACACAGCAGGTGAGTACAGTTCTAGACACAGCAGGTGAGTGCAGGTCTAGACACAGCAGGTGAGTACAGTTCTAGACACAGCAGGTGAGTGCAGGTCTAGACACAGCAGGTGAGTACAGGTATGGACACAGCAGGTGAGTACAGGTCTGGACACAGCAGGTGAGTGCAGGTCTGGACACAGCAGGTGAGTACAGGTCTGGACACAGCAGGTGAGTACAGGTCTGGACACAGCAGGTGAGTACAGGTCTGGACACAGCAGGTGAGTACAGGTCTGGACACAGCAGGTGAGTCCAGGTCTAGACTCAGCAGGTGAGTACAGGTCTAGACACAGCAGGTGAGTACAGGTCTAGACACAGCAGGTGAGTACAGGTCTAGACACAGCAGGTGAGTACAGGTCTAGACACAGCAGGTGAGTACAGGTCTAGACACAGCAGGTGAGTACAGGTCTAGACACAGCAGGTGAGTGCAGGTCTAGACACAGCAGGTGAGTACAGGTCTGGACACAGCAGGTGAGTACAGGTCTGGACACAGCAGGTGAGTGCAGGTCTAGACCCAGCAGGTGAGTACAGGTCTGGACACAGCAGGTGAGTACAGGTCTGGACACAGCAGGTGAGTACAGTTCTAGACACAGCAGGTGAGTACAGGTCTAGACCCAGCAGGTGAGTACAGGTCTAGACACAGCAGGTGAGTACAGGTCTAGACACAGCAGGTGAGTACAGGTCTGGACACAGCAGGTGAGTACAGGTCTGGACACAGCAGGTGAGTACAGGTCTGGACACAGCAGGTGAGTGCAGGTCTAGACACAGCAGGTGAGTGCAGGTCTAGACACAGCAGGTGAGTACAGGTCTGGACACAGCAGGTGAGTACAGGTCTAGACCCAGCAGGTGAGTACAGGTCTAGACACAGCAGGTGAGTACAGGTCTAGACCCAGCAGGTGAATACAGGTCTAGACACAGCAGGTGAGTACAGGTCTAGACCCAGCAGGTGAGTACAGGTCTAGACACAGCAGGTGAGTACAGGTCTGGACACAGCAGGTGAGTACAGGTCTAGACCCAGCAGGTGAGTACAGGTCTAGACACAGCAGGTGAGTACAGGTCTGGACACAGCAGGTGAGTACAGGTCTAGACCCAGCAGGTGAATACAGGTCTAGACACAGCAGGTGAGTACAGGTCTAGACCCAGCAGGTGAGTACAGGTCTAGACACAGCAGGTGAGTACAGGTCAGACACAGCAGGTGAGTACAGGTCTAGACCCAGCAGGTGAATACAGGTCTAGACACAGCAGGTGAGTACAGGTCTAGACACAGCAGGTGAGTACAGGTCTAGACACAGCAGGTGAGTACAGGTCTAGACACAGCAGGTGAGTACAGGTCAGACACAGCAGGTGAGTACAGGTCTGGACACAGCAGGTGAGTACAGGTCTAGACACAGCAGGTGAGTACAGTCTGGACACAGCAGGTGAGTACAGGTCTAGACACAGCAGGTGAGTACAGGTCTAGACACAGCAGGTGAGTACAGGTCTAGACACAGCAGGTGAGTACAGGTCTAGACACAGCAGGTGAGTGCAGGTCTAGACACAGCAGGTGAGTACAGGTCTGGACACAGCAGGTGAGTACAGGTCTGGACACAGCAGGTGAGTGCAGGTCTAGACACAGCAGGTGAGTACAGGTCTGGACACAGCAGGTGAGTACAGTCTAGACACAGCAGGTGAGTGCAGGTCTAGACACAGCAGGTGAGTACAGGTCTAGACACAGCAGGTGAGTACAGGTCAGACACAGCAGGTGAGTACAGGTCTGGACACAGCAGGTGAGTACAGGTCTAGACACAGCAGGTGAGTACAGTTCTAGACACAGCAGGTGAGTACAGGTCTAGACACAGCAGGTGAGTACAGGTCTGGACACAGCAGGTGAGTACAGGTCTGGACACAGCAGGTGAGTACAGGTCTGGACACAGCAGGTGAGTACAGGTCTGGACACAGCAGGTGAGTACAGTTCTAGACACAGCAGGTGAGTACAGTTCTAGACACAGCAGGTGAGTACAGGTCTAGACACAGCAGGTGAGTACAGGTCTGGACACAGCAGGTGAGTACAGGTCTAGACACAGCAGGTGAGTACAGGTCTGGACACAGCAGGTGAGTACAGTTCTAGACACAGCAGGTGAGTACAGTTCTAGACACAGCAGGTGAGTACAGGTCTAGACACAGCAGGTGAGTACAGGTCTAGACACAGCAGGTGAGTACAGGTCTGGACACAGCAGGTGAGTACAGGTCTGGACACAGCAGGTGAGTACAGTTCTAGACACAGCAGGTGAGTACAGGTCTAGACACAGCAGGTGAGTACAGGTCTAGACACAGCAGGTGAGTACAGGTCTAGACACAGCAGGTGAGTACAGGTCTAGACACAGCAGGTGAGTGCAGGTCTAGACACAGCAGGTGAGTACAGGTCTGGACACAGCAGGTGAGTACAGGTCTGGACACAGCAGGTGAGTGCAGGTCTAGACACAGCAGGTGAGTACAGGTCTGGACACAGCAGGTGAGTACAGTTCTAGACACAGCAGGTGAGTGCAGGTCTAGACACAGCAGGTGAGTGCATGTCTAGACACAGCAGGTGAGTACAGGTCTGGACACAGCAGGTGAGTACAGGTCTGGACACAGCAGGTGAGTACAGGTCTGGACACAGCAGGTGAGTACAGGTATGGACACAGCAGGTGAGTCAGGTCTAGACTCAGCAGGTGAGTACAGGTCTAGACACAGCAGGTGAGTACAGGTCTAGACACAGCAGGTGAGTACAGGTCTAGACACAGCAGGTGAGTACAGGTCTAGACACAGCAGGTGAGTACAGGTCTAGACACAGCAGGTGAGTACAGGTCTAGACACAGCAGGTGAGTGCAGGTCTAGACACAGCAGGTGAGTACAGGTCTGGACACAGCAGGTGAGTACAGGTCTGGACACAGCAGGTGAGTGCAGGTCTAGACCCAGCAGGTGAGTACAGGTCTGGACACAGCAGGTGAGTACAGGTCTAGACTCAGCAGGTGAGTACAGGTCTAGACCAGCAGGTGAATACAGGTCTAGACACAGCAGGTGAGTACAGGTCTAGACCCAGCAGGTGAGTACAGGTCTAGACACAGCAGGTGAGTACAGGTCTAGACCCAGCAGGTGAATACAGGTCTAGACACAGCTGGTGAGTACAGGTCTAGACCCAGCAGGTGAGTACAGGTCTAGACACAGCAGGTGAGTACAGGTCAGACACAGCAGGTGAGTACAGGTCTGGACACAGCAGGTGAGTACAGGTCTAGACACAGCAGGTGAGTACACGTCTGGACACAGCAGGTGAGTACAGGTCTAGACACAGCAGGTGAGTACAGGTCTAGACACAGCAGGTGAGTACAGGTCTAGACACAGCAGGTGAGTACAGGTCTAGACACAGCAGGTGAGTACAGGTCTAGACACAGCAGGTGAGTACAGGTCTGGACACAGCAGGTGAGTGCAGGTCTAGACACAGCAGGTGAGTACAGGTCTGGACACAGCAGGTGAGTACAGGTCTAGACACAGCAGGTGAGTACAGGTCTAGACACAGCAGGTGAGTACAGGTCTAGACACAGCAGGTGAGTACAGGTCTAGACACAGCAGGTGAGTACAGGTCAGACACAGCAGGTGAGTACAGGTCTGGACACAGCAGGTGAGTACACGTCTGGACACAGCAGGTGAGTACAGTTCTAGACACAGCAGGTGAGTACAGGTCTAGACACAGCAGGTGAGTACAGGTCTAGACACAGCAGGTGAGTACAGGTCTAGACACAGCAGGTGAGTACAGGTCTGGACACAGCAGGTGAGTACAGGTCTGGACACAGCAGGTGAATACAGTTCTAGACACAGCAGGTGAGTGCAGGTCTAGACACAGCAGGTGAGTACAGGTCTGGACACAGCAGGTGAGTACAGTTCTAGACACAGCAGGTGAGTGCAGGTCTAGACACAGCAGGTGAGTACAGGTCTAGACCCAGCAGGTGAGTACAGGTCTAGACACAGCAGGTGAGTGCAGGTATGGACACAGCAGGTGAGTACAGGTCTGGACACAGCAGGTGAGTACAGGTCTGGACACAGCAGGTGAGTACAGGTCTGGACACAGCAGGTGAGTACAGGTATGGACACAGCAGGTGAGTCCAGGTCTAGACTCAGCAGGTGAGTACAGGTATGGACACAGCAGGTGAGTACAGGTCTGGACACAGCAGGTGAGTACAGGTCTGGACACAGCAGGTGAGTACAGGTATGGACACAGCAGGTGAGTCCAGGTCTAGACTCAGCAGGTGAGTACAGGTCTAGACACAGCAGGTGAGTACAGGTCTAGACACAGCAGGTGAGTCCAGGTCTAGACACAGCAGGTGAGTACAGGTCTAGACACAGCAGGTGAGTACAGGTCTAGACACAGCAGGTGAGTACAGGTCTAGAGACACAGCAGGTGAGTACAGGTCTAGACACAGCAGGTGAGTACACATCTGGACACAGCAGGTGAGTACAGGTCTAGACACAGCAGGTGAGTACAGGTCTAGACACAGCAGGTGAGTACAGGTATGGACACAGCAGGTGAGTACAGGTATGGACACAGCAGGTGAGTACAGGTCTAGACACAGCAGGTGAGTACAGGTCTGGACACAGCAGGTGAGTACACGTCTGGACACAGCAGGTGAGTACAGGTCTAGACACAGCAGGTGAGTACAGGTCTAGACACAGCAGGTGAGTACAGGTCTGGACACAGCAGGTGAGTACAGGTATGGACACAGCAGGTGAGTCAGGTCTAGACTCAGCAGGTGAGTACAGGTATGGACACAGCAGGTGAGTACAGGTCTGGACACAGCAGGTGAGTACAGGTCTAGACACAGCAGGTGAGTACACGTCTGGACACAGCAGGTGAGTACAGGTCTAGACACAGCAGGTGAGTACAGGTCTAGACACAGCAGGTGAGTACAGGTCTAGACACAGCAGGTGAGTACAGGTCTAGACACAGCAGGTGAGTGCAGGTCTAGACACAGCAGGTGAGTACAGGTCTGGACACAGCAGGTGAGTACAGGTCTAGACACAGCAGGTGAGTGCAGGTCTAGACACAGCAGGTGAGTACAGGTCTGGACACAGCAGGTGAGTACAGGTCTAGACACAGCAGGTGAGTACAGGTCTAGACACAGCAGGTGAGTACAGGTCTAGACACAGCAGGTGAGTACAGGTCAGACACAGCAGGTGAGTACAGGTCTGGACACAGCAGGTGAGTACACGTCTGGACACAGCAGGTGAGTACAGTTCTAGACACAGCAGGTGAGTACAGGTCTAGACACAGCAGGTGAGTACAGGTCTAGACACAGCAGGTGAGTACAGGTCTAGACACAGCAGGTGAGTACAGGTCTAGACACAGCAGGTGAGTACAGGTCTGGACACAGCAGGTGAGTACAGGTCTAGACACAGCAGGTGAGTGCAGGTCTAGACACAGCAGGTGAGTACAGGTCTGGACACAGCAGGTGAGTACAGTTCTAGACACAGCAGGTGAGTGCAGGTCTAGACACAGCAGGTGAGTGCATGTCTAGACACAGCAGGTGAGTGCAGGTATGGACACAGCAGGTGAGTACAGGTCTGGACACAGCAGGTGAGTACAGGTCTGGACACAGCAGGTGAGTACAGGTATGGACACAGCAGGTGAGTCCAGGTCTAGACTCAGCAGGTGAGTACAGGTCTAGACACAGCAGGTGAGTACAGGTCTAGACACAGCAGGTGAGTACAGGTCTAGACACAGCAGGTGAGTACAGGTCTAGACACAGCAGGTGAGTACAGGTCTAGACACAGCAGGTGAGTACAGGTCTAGACACAGCAGGTGAGTACAGGTCTAGACACAGCAGGTGAGTACAGGTCTAGACACAGCAGGTGAGTACAGGTCTGGACACAGCAGGTGAGTACAGGTCTAGACACAGCAGGTGAGTGCAGGTCTAGACACAGCAGGTGAGTACAGGTCTGGACACAGCAGGTGAGTACAGGTCTGGACACAGCAGGTGAGTGCAGGTCTAGACCCAGCAGGTGAGTACAGGTCTGGACACAGCAGGTGAGTACAGGTCTAGACTCAGCAGGTGAGTACAGGTCTAGACCCAGCAGGTGAATACAGGTCTAGACACAGCAGGTGAGTACAGGTCTAGACCCAGCAGGTGAGTACAGGTCTAGACACAGCAGGTGAGTACAGGTCTAGACACAGCAGGTGAATACAGGTCTAGACACAGCTGGTGAGTACAGGTCTAGACCCAGCAGGTGAGTACAGGTCTAGACACAGCAGGTGAGTACAGGTCAGACACAGCAGGTGAGTACAGGTCTGGACACAGCAGGTGAGTACAGGTCTAGACACAGCAGGTGAGTACACGTCTGGACACAGCAGGTGAGTACAGGTCTAGACACAGCAGGTGAGTACAGGTCTAGACACAGCAGGTGAGTACAGGTCTAGACACAGCAGGTGAGTACAGGTCTAGACACAGCAGGTGAGTGCAGGTCTAGACACAGCAGGTGAGTACAGGTCTGGACACAGCAGGTGAGTGCAGGTCTAGACACAGCAGGTGAGTACAGGTCTGGACACAGCAGGTGAGTACAGTTCTAGACACAGCAGGTGAGTGCAGGTCTAGACACAGCAGGTGAGTACAGGTCTAGACACAGCAGGTGAGTACAGGTCTAGACACAGCAGGTGGTCTAGTGAGTACAGGTCTAGACACAGCAGGTGAGTACAGGTCTAGACACAGCAGGTGAGTGCAGGTCTAGACACAGCAGGTGAGTACAGGTCTGGACACAGCAGGTGAGTACAGGTCTGGACACAGCAGGTGAGTGCAGGTCTAGACACAGCAGGTGAGTACAGGTCTGGACACAGCAGGTGAGTACAGTTCTAGACACAGCAGGTGAGTGCAGGTCTAGACACAGCAGGTGAGTACAGGTCTAGACCCAGCAGGTGAGTACAGGTCTAGACACAGCAGGTGAGTGCAGGTATGGACACAGCAGGTGAGTACAGGTCTGGACACAGCAGGTGAGTACAGGTCTGGACACAGCAGGTGAGTACAGGTCTGGACACAGCAGGTGAGTACAGGTATGGACACAGCAGGTGAGTCCAGGTCTAGACTCAGCAGGTGAGTACAGGTATGGACACAGCAGGTGAGTACAGGTCTGGACACAGCAGGTGAGTACAGGTCTGGACACAGCAGGTGAGTACAGGTATGGACACAGCAGGTGAGTCCAGGTCTAGACTCAGCAGGTGAGTACAGGTCTAGACACAGCAGGTGAGTACAGGTCTAGACACAGCAGGTGAGTCCAGGTCTAGACACAGCAGGTGAGTACAGGTCTAGACACAGCAGGTGAGTACAGGTCTAGACACAGCAGGTGAGTACAGGTCTAGACACAGCAGGTGAGTACAGGTCTAGACACAGCAGGTGAGTACACGTCTGGACACAGCAGGTGAGTACAGGTCTAGACACAGCAGGTGAGTACAGGTCTAGACACAGCAGGTGAGTACAGGTATGGACACAGCAGGTGAGTACAGGTATGGACACAGCAGGTGAGTACAGGTCTAGACACAGCAGGTGAGTACAGGTCTGGACACAGCAGGTGAGTACACGTCTGGACACAGCAGGTGAGTACAGGTCTAGACACAGCAGGTGAGTACAGGTCTAGACACAGCAGGTGAGTACAGGTCTGGACACAGCAGGTGAGTACAGGTATGGACACAGCAGGTGAGTCAGGTCTAGACTCAGCAGGTGAGTACAGGTATGGACACAGCAGGTGAGTACAGGTCTGGACACAGCAGGTGAGTACAGGTCTGGACACAGCAGGTGAGTACAGGTATGGACACAGCAGGTGAGTACAGGTCTAGACTCAGCAGGTGAGTACAGGTCTAGACACAGCAGGTGAGTACAGGTCTAGACACAGCAGGTGAGTCCAGGTCTAGACACAGCAGGTGAGTACAGGTCTAGACACAGCAGGTGAGTACAGGTCTAGACACAGCAGGTGAGTACAGGTCTGGACACAGCAGGTGAGTACAGGTCTAGACACAGCAGGTGAGTGCAGGTCTAGACACAGCAGGTGAGTACAGGTCTAGACACAGCAGGTGAGTACAGGTCTAGACACAGCAGGTGAGTACAGGTCTAGACACAGCAGGTGAGTACAGGTCTAGACACAGCAGGTGAGTACAGGTCTAGACACAGCAGGTGAGTACAGGTCTAGACACAGCAGGTGAGTACAGGTCTAGACACAGCAGGTGAGTACAGGTCTAGACACAGCAGGTGAGTACAGGTCTGGACTCAGCAGGTGAGTACAGGTCTAGACACAGCAGGTGAGTACAGGTCTAGACACAGCAGGTGAGTACAGGTCTAGACACAGCAGGTGAGTACAGGTCTGGACACAGCAGGTGAGTACACGTCTGGACACAGCAGGTGAGTACAGGTCTAGACACAGCAGGTGAGTACAGGTCTAGACACAGCAGGTGAGTACAGGTCTCGACACAGCAGGTGAGAACAGGTCTAGATACAGCAGGTGAGTACAGGTCTAGACACAGCAGGTGAGTACAGGTCTAGACACAGCAGGTGAGTACAGGTCTGGACACAGCAGGTGAGTACACGTCTGGACACAGCAGGTGAGTACAGGTCTAGACACAGCAGGTGAGTACAGGTCTAGACACAGCAGGTGAGTACACGTCTAGACACAGCAGGTGAGTACACGTCTGGACACAGCAGCTGAGTACAGGTCTAGACACAGCAGGTGAGTACAGGTCTCGACACAGCAGGTGAGAACAGGTCTAGATACAGCAGGTGAGTACAGGTCTAGACACAGCAGGTGAGTACAGGTCTAGACACAGCAGGTGAGTACACGTCTGGACACAGCAGGTGAGTACAGGTCTAGACACAGCAGGTGAGTACAGGTCTAGACACAGCAGGTGAGTACACGTCTAGACACAGCAGGTGAGTACAGGTCTAGACACAGCAGGTGAGTACAGGTCTAGACACAGCAGGTGAGTACAGGTCTAGACACAGCAGGTGAGTACAGGTCTAGACACAGCAGGTGAGTACAGGTCTAGACCCAGCAGGTGAATACAGGTCTAGACACAGCAGGTGAGTACAGGTCTAGACACAGCAGGTGAGTACAGGTCTAGACACAGCAGGTGAGTACAGGTCTAGACACAGCAGGTGAGTACAGGTCTGGACACAGCAGGTGAGTACAGGTCTAGACACAGCAGGTGAGTACAGGTCTAGACACAGCAGGTGAGTACAGGTATGGACACAGCAGGTGAGTACAGGTCTAGACTCAGCAGGTGAGTACAGGTCTAGACACAGCAGGTGAGTACAGGTCTAGACACAGCAGGTGAGTACAGGTCTAGACACAGCAGGTGAGTACAGGTCTAGACACAGCAGGTGAGTACAGGTCTAGACACAGCAGGTGAGTACAGGTCTGGACACAGCAGGTGAGTACAGGTCTAGACACAGCAGGTGAGTGCAGGTCTAGACACAGCAGGTGAGTACAGGTCTGGACACAGCAGGTGAGTACAGGTCTGGACACAGCAGGTGAGTGCAGGTCTAGACACAGCAGGTGAGTACAGGTCTGGACACAGCAGGTGAGTACAGTTCTAGACACAGCAGGTGAGTGCAGGTCTAGACACAGCAGGTGAGTACAGGTCTAGACCCAGCAGGTGAGTACAGGTCTAGACACAGCAGGTGAGTGCAGGTATGGACACAGCAGGTGAGTACAGGTCTGGACACAGCAGGTGAGTACAGGTCTGGACACAGCAGGTGAGTACAGGTCTGGACACAGCAGGTGAGTACAGGTATGGACACAGCAGGTGAGTCCAGGTCTAGACTCAGCAGGTGAGTACAGGTATGGACACAGCAGGTGAGTACAGGTCTGGACACAGCAGGTGAGTACAGGTCTGGACACAGCAGGTGAGTACAGGTATGGACACAGCAGGTGAGTCCAGGTCTAGACTCAGCAGGTGAGTACAGGTCTAGACACAGCAGGTGAGTACAGGTCTAGACACAGCAGGTGAGTCCAGGTCTAGACACAGCAGGTGAGTACAGGTCTAGACACAGCAGGTGAGTACAGGTCTAGACACAGCAGGTGAGTACAGGTCTGGACACAGCAGGTGAGTACACGTCTGGACACAGCAGGTGAGTACAGGTCTAGACACAGCAGGTGAGTACAGGTCTAGACACAGCAGGTGAGTACAGGTCTAGACACAGCAGGTGAGTACAGGTCTGGACACAGCAGGTGAGTACACGTCTGGACACAGCAGGTGAGTACAGGTCTAGACACAGCAGGTGAGTACAGGTCTAGACACAGCAGGTGAGTACAGGTATGGACACAGCAGGTGAGTACAGGTATGGACACAGCAGGTGAGTACAGGTCTAGACACAGCAGGTGAGTACAGGTCTGGACACAGCAGGTGAGTACACGTCTGGACATAGCAGGTGAGCAGGTGAGTACAGGTCTAGACACAGCAGGTGAGTACAGGTCTAGACACAGCAGGTGAGTACAGGTCTAGACACAGCAGGTGAGTACAGGTCTGGACTCAGCAGGTGAGTACAGGTCTAGACACAGCAGGTGAGTACAGGTCTAGACACAGCAGGTGAGTACAGGTCTAGACACAGCAGGTGAGTACAGGTCTAGACCCAGCAGGTGAGTACAGGTCTGGACACAGCAGGTGAGTACACGTCTGGACACAGCAGGTGAGTACAGGTCTAGACACAGCAGGTGAGTACAGGTCTAGACACAGCAGGTGAGTACAGGTCTCGACACAGCAGGTGAGAACAGGTCTAGATACAGCAGGTGAGTACAGGTCTAGACACAGCAGGTGAGTACAGGTCTAGACACAGCAGGTGAGTACAGGTCTGGACACAGCAGGTGAGTACACGTCTGGACACAGCAGGTGAGTACAGGTCTAGACACAGCAGGTGAGTACAGGTCTAGACACAGCAGGTGAGTACACGTCTAGACACAGCAGGTGAGTACACGTCTGGACACAGCAGCTGAGTACAGGTCTAGACACAGCAGGTGAGTACAGGTCTAGACACAGCAGGTGAGTACAGGTCTCGACACAGCAGGTGAGAACAGGTCTAGATACAGCAGGTGAGTACAGGTCTAGACACAGCAGGTGAGTACAGGTCTAGACACAGCAGGTGAGTACAGGTCTGGACACAGCAGGTGAGTACACGTCTGGACACAGCAGGTGAGTACAGGTCTAGACACAGCAGGTGAGTACAGGTCTAGACACAGCAGGTGAGTACAGGTCTAGACACAGCAGGTGAGTACAGGTCTAGACACAGCAGGTGAGTACAGGTCTAGACACAGCAGGTGAGTACAGGTCTAGACACAGCAGGTGAGTACAGGTCTAGACACAGCAGGTGAGTACAGGTCTAGACACAGCAGGTGAGTACAGGTCTAGACACAGCAGGTGAGTACAGGTCTCTAGACCCAGCAGGTGAATACAGGTCTAGACACAGCAGGCGAGTACAGGTCTAGACACAGCAGGTGAGTACAGGTCTAGACACAGCAGGTGAGTACAGGTATGGACACAGCAGGTGAGTCCAGGTCTAGACACAGCAGGTGAGTACAGGTCTAGACACAGCAGGTGAGTACAGGTCTAGACACAGCAGGTGAGAACAGGTCTAGACACAGCAGGTGAGTACAGGTCTAGACACAGCAGGTGAGTACAGGTCTAGACACAGCAGGTGAGTACAGGTCTAGACACAGCAGGTGAGTACAGGTCTGGACACAGCAGGTGAGTACATGTCTGGACACAGCAGGTGAGTACAGGTCTAGACACAGCAGCTGAGTACAGGTCTAGACACAGCAGGTGAGTACAGGTCTTGACACAGCAGGTGAGTACAGGTCTAGACACAGCAGGTGAGTACAGGTCTAGACACAGCAGGTGAGTACAGGTCTGGACACAGCAGGTGAGTACAGGTCTGGACACAGCAGGTGAGTACAGGTATGGACACAGCAGGTGAGTACAGGTGTGGACACAGCAGGTGAGTACAGGTCTAGACACAGGAGGTGAGTACAGGTCTGGACACAGCAGGTGAGTACAGGTATGGACACAGCAGGTGAGTACAGGTCTGGACACAGCAGGTGAGTACAGGTCTAGACACAGCAGGTGATTACAGGGCTAGACACAGCAGGTGAGTACAGGTCTGGACACAGCAGGTGAGTACAGGTATGGACACAGCAGGTGAGTACAAAAGAGGTTGTAGTATCTTCATCCAACTGTTGCATGTTTTAGAATTGTTTTTAAATCCTTTTAACAATTTTGATGACAGTTGCTAAATGGTCCATACTTTACATAATCACTAACCTTCTCCTCATCCAACCCTTCTCATCTAGCTGTTCATGGGTAATGATTAGGGGTATTGTGTGTTCAAGACAGACAGACAGACAGACAGACAGACAGACAGACAGACAGACAGACAGACAGACAGACAGACAGACAGACAGACAGACAGACAGACAGACAGACAGACAGACAGACAGACAGACAGACAGACAGATTGACAGACAGAGGGGGATACAGGGAGTGTACAGGGAAGGGGCAGGAGGTAGGGGAAAACACCTCCAGCTAAATAAGTATATACACGTAAGTTTGATGGAATCTCCCCTGCTACATCTTTATCTCACAAATAATACGTACTGGAGGAAAGGGGAGATGGCGGACGGTGAGGAGAGGGAAGAAAAGTTATGTCTTTATTTTATTTTATTTCACCTTTATTTAACCAGGTAGGCTAGTTGAGAACAAGTTCTCATTTACAACTGCGACCTGGCCAAGATAAAGCACAGCAGTGCGGCAAAAACAACAATGCAGAGTAACACATGGGATAAACAAACGTACAGTCAATTCACTTCTTAAGGTATAGGGGCAGCATTTTCACTTTTGGATAAATAGCAAGCCCAATTTCAACTTCCTGCTATTCATGCCAAGAATATAAGATATGCATATTATAGATTTGGATAGAACTGAAACTGTTTGAATCATGTCTGTGAGTATAACATAACTTATGTAGCAGGCAAAACCCAGAGGACAAACCGTTCAGAATGTCTTTTTTGAGGTCTGTCTGTTCAGTGAGTTCTCATTGGGAAACGATATTTCTTAGGAACTTGTTGTCAGTTTCCACTGGATATCACCGGTCGTTGGTATTTGTTTGAGTTTATTCATTTGTGCAATGAAGAAGTCTGGCCATCTAGGAACTGCGTAACACTGTTGAGAGTTGCGCAAGACTTGAAAAAGTAGGTTGGTTTGTTGTCTTCCTGTATTGAAAACAGATAGACCCATCTTCAATTTGATCGATTATTAACGTTTAAAAATACCTAAAGTTGTATTACAGAAGTAGTTTGAAATGTTTTGGCAAAGTTTACAGGCAAATTTTGAGATATTTTGTAGTCACGTTGCAGAATTTGGAAGCTGTTTTATTCTGGATCAAACGCGCCAAATAAATTGATATTTTGGACATATATGGATGGAATTAATCGAACAAAAGGCCCATGTTTATGGGACATATTGGAGTGCCATCAAAAGAAGCTCGTCAAAGGTAAGGCATGTTTAATATTTTATTTCTGCGTTTTGTGTAGCGCCTGCAGAGTTGAAATACTACCATCTTTGTTCACTGCTGTGCGATCATCAGATAATAGCTTCTAATGCTTTCGCCAAAAGCCATTTTAAAATCTGACATGTTGGCCGGATTCACAACGAGTGTATGTTTAATTTAGTATCTTACATGTGTGATTTAATGAAAGTTAGATTTTTACATCATTTTATTTGAATTTGCCGCGCTGCATTTTCCCTGGCTTTTGGCCAAGTGGGACGCAAGCGTCCCCTATACCATATTCAACAATAGAAAAATCTATATACAGTGTGTGCAAATGTAGCAAGATTAGGGAGGTAAGGCAATAAATAGGCAATAGTGGCAAAATAATTACAATTTAGCATAATTACAATTCTACTTGATGTGCAAGTAGACATATTGGGGTGCAAAATAGCAAAAATAAATGTGGGGATGAGGTAGTTGGGTGGGCTATTTACAGATGGGCTGTGTACAGCTGCAGCGATTGGCAAGCTGCTCTGACAGCTGACACTTAAAGTTAGTGAGGGAGATATAAGTCTCCAACTTCAGTGATTTTTGAATTTGTCCCAGTCATTGGCAGCAGAGAACTGGAAGGAAAGGTGGTCAAATTAGGAATTTACTTTGGGGACGACCAGTGAAATATACCTGCTGGAGAGCGTGCTACGGGTGGATGTTGCTATGGTGACCAGTGAGCTGAGATAAGGCGGAGCTCTACCTAGCAAAGACTTATATATGACCTGGAGCCAGTGGGTTTGGCGACGGATATGGAGTGAGGGCCAGTCAACGAGCATACAGGTCGCAGTGGTGGGTAATATATGGGGCTTTGGTGACAAAACTGATGGCACTGTTATAGACTACATCCAATCTGCTGAGTAGAGTGTTGGAGGCTATTTTGTAAACGACATCGCCGAAGTCAAGGATCAGTAGGATGGTCAGTTTAAGAGGTTATGTTTGGCAGCATCAGTGAAAGAGGCTTTGGAGCGAAATAGGAAGCCGATTCTAGATTTAACTTTGGATTGGAGATGCTTAATGTGAGTCTGGGATGAGAGTTTACAGTCTAACCAGACACCTAGGTATTTGTAGTTGTCCACATATTCTAAGTCAGAACTGTCTAGAGTAGTGATGCTAGTCGGGCAGGTGGGTGTGCGCAGCGATTGGTTGAAGAGCATGCATTTCGTTTTACTAGCAATTAAGAGCAGTTGGAGGCTACGGAAGGAGTGGGAGAAGTAGTTGGTGAAGTAGTTGGTGAACCAGGCAACTGCCTCTCTGAACCAGGCTTGGCAGTCATTTGAGAAACCAAGGCTGTTGAGTCTGCGGATATGAATGCTGTGATGGACAGAGTCGAAAGCCTTGGTATGGAGGTATGGAGAGGAGGAGGGGGAGAAGAAAAGAAGGAGGAGAACAGTAGGAAAAGAGGGAGACATTAAGATTGAGTGAGAACTTAACCTTACAGATATGGTCCATCAGAAGCATGAAATTACAGGAGTAGAGAGAGCAGAGAAAAGTCAGAGGTCAATTCCCTTAAAAATGGAGTCCTTTTTTATTTATTGAACTTCATTTCAGACTGGTTTGTTGATTTACAGTACAAATATGGGATTGACTACAGCAGAGGAAAGCCACTGATATAACTGTGTCTGTAAATGAATGGAACAGCAGTGGAATCAAACCCATAATTTGGTAACTGGTGGGTTTCCAACAGACTCATGTTGTGACCTGAAAAATATTATGCAAATCTCTCTCCCTCCCTCCCCTCTCTCTCTCTACATGCTCCATATCACTATACATTTTAATTTTTTTCTCTTGATCTCACTTTCTCCATATTCCTTCCTTTTCATCATTGTCTTCCCTCTCCTATTTCTTCCATGTATTAGTGATGATGCTTCCATCTGGAGCTAAGGAGATAAAGCTTCCCTGTCTCAGCCCTGCACCCCCCCCAACACAGACAAACACACAAACACACACACAACCACACACTCACACACATTTCTCCATAATCCACACCTCCTCCTTACACCTCCTCCTCACACCTCATCCCCCATCACCACCCCCACCCCTTCCCTCATCCCTCTCTCTCTCCTCTGTCATTAACCATCCCTCATGTCTCTCTCTTCCTCTGTCATTAACCATCCCTCATGTCTCTCTCTCCCTCTGTCATTAACCATCCCTCATGTCTCTCTCTCCCTCTGTCATTAACCATCCTTCATGTCTCTCTCTCCCACTTTCATTAACCATCCCTCATGTCTCTCTCTCCCTCTGTCATTAACCATCCCTCATGTCTCTCTCTCCCTCTGTCATTAACCATCCCTCATGTCTCTCTCTCTCCCTCTGTCATTAATCCATCACTCATGTCTCTCTCTCTCCCTCTGTCATTAACCATCCCTCATGTCTCTCTCTCTCCCTCTGTCATTAACCATCCCTCATGTCTCTCTCTCTCCCTCTGTCATTAACCATCCCTCATGTCTCTCTCTCCCTCTGTCATTAATCCATCCCTCATGTCTCTCTCTCCCTCTGTCATTAACCATCCCTCATGTCTTCTCTCTCCCTCTGTCATTAACCATCCCTCATGTCTTCTCTCTCTCTCCCTCTGTCATTAACCATCCCTCATGTCTCTCTCTCCCTCTGTCATTAACCATCCCTCATGTCTCTCTCTCCCTCTGTCATTAACCATCCCTCATGTCTCTCTCTCTCCCTCTGTCATTAACCATCCCTCATGTCTCTCTCTCCCTCTGTCATTAATCCATCCCTCATGTCTCTCTCTCCCTCTGTCATTAACCATCCCTCATGTCTCTCTCTCTCCCTCTGTCATTAACCATCCCTCATGTCTCTCTCTCTCCCTCTGTCATTAACCATCCCTCATGTCTCTCTCTCCCTCTGACATTAACCATCCCTCATGTCTCTCTCTCTCCCTCTGTCATTAACCATCCCTCATGTCTCTCTCTCCCTCTGTTATTAATCCATCCCTCATGTCTCTCTCTCCCTCTGACATTAACCATCCCTCATGTGTCTCTCTCTCCCTCTGTCATTAACCATCCCTCATGTCTCTCTCTCCCTCTGTCATTAACCATCCCTCATGTCTCTCTCTCCCTCTGTCATTAACCATCCCTCATGTCTCTCTCTCCCTCTGTCATTAACCATCCCTCATGTCTCTCCCTCTCCCTCTGTCATTAACCATCCCTCATGTCTCTCTCTCCCTCTGTCATTAATCCATCCCTCATGTCTCTCTCTCCCTCTGTCATTAATCCATCCCTCATGTCTCTCTCTCCCTCTGTCATTAACCATCCCTCATGTCTCTCTCTCTCCCTCTGTCATTAACCATCCCTCATGTCTCTCTCTCCCTCTGTCATTAACCATCCCTCATGTCTCTCTCTCTCCCTCTGTCATTAACCATCCCTCATGTCTCTCTCTCCTCTGACATTAACCAACCCTCATGTCTCTCTCTCTCCCTCTGTCATTAATCCATCCCTCATGTCTCTCTCTCTACCACTGTCATTAACCATCCCTCATGTCTCTCTCTCTCTCCCTCTGTCATTAACCATCCCTCATGTCTCTCTCTCCCTCTGTCATTAACCATCCCTCATGTCTCTCTCTCCCTCTGTCATTAACCATCCCTCATGTCTCTCTCTCCCTCTGTCATTAACCATCCCTCATGTCTCTCTCTCTCCCTCTGTCATTAATCCATCCCTCATGTCTCTCTCTCTCCCTCTGTCATTAACCATCCCTCATGTCTCTCTCTCTCCCTCTGTCATTAACAATCCCTCATGTCTCTCTCTCTCCCTCTGTCATTAACCATCCCTCATGTCTCTCTCTCTCCCTCTGTCATTAACCATCCCTCATGTCTCTCTCTCTACCACTGTCATTAACCATCCCTCATGTCTCTCTCTCTCCCTCTTTCATTAACCATTCTTCATGTCTCTCTCTCTCTCTCTCTCTCTATCCCACTGTCATTAACCATGCCTCATGTCTCTCTCTCTCCCTCTTTCATTAACCATCCCTCATGTCTCTCTCTCTCTCCCACTGTCATTAACCATCCCTCATGTCTCTCTCTCCCTCTGACATTAACCAACCCTCATGTCTCTCTCTCTCCCTCTGTCATTAATCCATCCCTCATGTCTCTCTCTCTACCACTGTCATTAACCATCCCTCATGTCTCTCTCTCTCCCACTGTCATTAACCATCCCTCATGTCTCTCTCTCTCCCTCTGTCATTAACCATCCCTCATGTCTCTCTCTCCCTCTGTCATTAACCATCCCTCATGTCTCTCTCTCCCTCTGTCATTAACCATCCCTCATGTCTCGCTCTCCCTCTGTCATTAACCATCCCTCATGTCTCTCTCTCCTCTGTCATTAACCATCCCTCATGTCTCTCTCTCTCCCTCTGTCATTAACCATCCCTCATGTCTCTCTCTCCCTCTGACATTAACCAACCCTCATGTCTCTCTCTCTCCCTCTGTCATTAATCCATCCCTCATGTCTCTCTCTCTACCACTGTCATTAACCATCCCTCATGTCTCTCTCTCTCTCCTCTGTCATTAACCATCCCTCATGTCTCTCTCTCCCTCTGTCATTAACCATCCCTCATGTCTCGCTCTCCCTCTGTCATTAACCATCCCTCATGTCTCTCTCTCCCTCTGTCATTAACCATCCCTCATGTCTCTCTCTCTCCCTCTGTCATTAATCCATCCCTCATGTCTCTCTCTCTCCCTCTGTCATTAACCATCCCTCATGTCTCTCTCTCTCCCTCTGTCATTAACCATCCCTCATGTCTCTCTCTCCCCTCTGTCATTAACCATCCCTCATGTCTCTCTCTCTCCCTCTGTCATTAACCATCCCTCATGTCTCTCTCTCTACCACTGTCATTAACCATCCCTCATGTCTCTCTCTCCCTGTCATTAACCATCCCTCATGTCTCTCTCTCCCTCTGACATTAACCAACCCTCATGTCTCTCTCTCCCTCTGTCATTAATCCATCCCTCATGTCTCTCTCTCTACCACTGTCATTAACCATCCCTCATGTCTCTCTCTCTCCCACTGTCATTAACCATCCCTCATGTCTCTCTCTCTCCCTCTGTCATTAACCATCCCTCATGTCTCTCTCTCCCTCTGTCATTAACCATCCCTCATGTCTCTCTCTCCCTCTGTCATTAACCATCCCTCATGTCTCGCTCTCCCTCTGTCATTAACCATCCCTCATGTCTCTCTCTCCCTCTGTCATTAACCATCCCTCATGTCTCTCTCTCTCTCCCTCTGTCATTAACCATCCCTCATGTCTCTCTCCCTCTGTCATTAACCATCCCTCATGTCTCTCTCTCTCTCCCTCTGACATTAACCAACCCTCATGTCTCTCTCTCTCCCTCTGTCATTAATCTATCCCTCATGTCTCTCTCTCCCTCTGTCATTAATCCATCCCTCATGTCTCTCTCTCCCTCTGTCATTAATCCATCCCTCATGTCTCTCTCTCCCTCTGTCATTAACCATCCCTCATGTCTCTCTCTCTCCCTCTGTCATTAACCATCCCTCATGTCTCTCTCTCCCTCTGTCATTAACCATCCCTCATGTCTCTCTCTCTCCCTCTGTCATTAACCATCCCTCATGTCTCTCTCTCCCTCTGACATTAACCAACCCTCATGTCTCTCTCTCTCCCTCTGTCATTAATCCATCCCTCATGTCTCTCTCTCTACCACTGTCATTAACCATCCCTCATGTCTCTCTCTCTCTCCCTCTGTCATTAACCATCCCTCATGTCTCTCTCTCCCTCTGTCATTAACCATCCCTCATGTCTCTCTCTCCCTCTGTCATTAACCATCCCTCATGTCTCTCTCTCCCTCTGTCATTAACCATCCCTCATGTCTCTCTCTCTCCCTCTGTCATTAATCCATCCCTCATGTCTCTCTCTCTCCCTCTGTCATTAACCATCCCTCATGTCTCTCTCTCTCCCTCTGTCATTAACCATCCCTCATGTCTCTCTCTCCCTCTGTCATTAACCATCCCTCATGTCTCTCTCTCTCCCTCTGTCATTAACCATCCCTCATGTCTCTCTCTCCCACTGTCATTAACCATCCCTCATGTCTCTCTCTCTCCTCTGTCATTAACCATCCTCATGTCTCTCTCTCTCCTCTGTCATTAACCATGCCTCATGTCTCTCTCTCTCCTCTTTCATTAACCATCCCTCATGTCTCTCTCTCTCTCCTCTGTCATTAACCATCCCTCATGTCTCTCTCTCCCTCTGACATTAACCATCCCTCATGTCTCTCTCTCTCCCTCTGTCATTAATCCATCCCTCATGTCTCTCTCTCTGTCATTAACCATCCCTCATGTCTCTCTCTCTCCCACTGTCATTAACCATCCCTCATGTCTCTCTCTCTCCCTCTGTCATTAACCATCCCTCATGTCTCTCTCTCCCTCTGTCATTAACCATCCCTCATGTCTCTCTCCCCCTCTGTCATTAACCATCCCTCATGTCTCTCTCTCTCCCTCTGTCATTAACCATCCCTCATGTCTCTCTCTCCCTCTGTCATTAACCATCCCTCATGTCTCTCTCTCCCCTCTGTCATTAACCATCCCTCATGTCTCTCTCTCTCCCTCTGTCATTAACCATCCCTCATGTCTCTCTCTCTCCCTCTGTCATTAATCCATCCCTCATGTCTCTCTCTCCCTCTGTCATTAACCATCCCTCATGTCTCTCTCTCTCCCTCTGTCATTAACCATCCCTCATGTCTCTCTCTCCCTCTGTCATTAACCATCCCTCATGTCTCTCCTCCCTCTGACATTAACCATCCCTCATGTCTCTCTCTCTCCCTCTGTCATTAACCATCCCTCATGTCTCTCTCTCCCTCTGTTATTAATCCATCCCTCATGTCTCCTCTGTCATTAACCATCCCTCATGTCTCTCTCTCCCTCTGTCATTAACCATCCCTCATGTCTCTCTCTCCCTCTGTCATTAACCATCCCTCATGTCTCTCTCTCCCTCTGTCATTAACCATCCCTCATGTCTCTCTCTCTCCTCTGTCATTAACCATCCCTCATGTCTCTCTCTCCCTCTGTCATTAACCATCCCTCATGTCTCTCTCTCCCTCTGTCATTAATCCATCCCTCATGTCTCTCTCTCCCTCTGTCATTAACCATCCCTCATGTCTCTCTCTCTCCCTCTGTCATTAACCATCCCTCATGTCTCTCTCTCTCCCTCTGTCATTAACCATCCCTCATGTCTCTCTCTCTCCCTCTGTCATTAACCATCCCTCATGTCTCTCTCTCCCTCTGACATTAACCAACCCTCATGTCTCTCTCTCTCCTCTGTCATTAATCCATCCCTCATGTCTCTCTCTCTACCACTGTCATTAACCATCCCTCATGTCTCTCTCTCTCCCCTCTGTCATTAACCATCCCTCATGTCTCTCTCTCCCTCTGTCATTAACCATCCCTCATGTCTCACTCTCCCTCTGTCATTAACCATCCCTCATGTCTCTCTCTCCCTCTGTCATTAACCATCCCTCATGTCTCTCTCTCTCCCTCTGTCATTAATCCATCCCTCATGTCTCTCTCTCTCCCTCTGTCATTAACCATCCCTCATGTCTCTCTCTCTCCTCTGTCATTAACCATCCCTCATGTCTCTCTCTCCCTCTGTCATTAACCATCCCTCATGTCTCTCTCTCTCCCTCTGTCATTAACCATCCCTCATGTCTCTCTCTCTACCACTGTCATTAACCATCCCTCATGTCTCTCTCTCTCCCTCTTTCATTAACCATTCTTCATGTCTCTCTCTCTCTCTCTCTATCCCACTGTCATTAACCATCCTCATGTCTCTCTCTCTCCCTCTTTCATTAACCATCCCTCATGTCTCTCTCTCTCTCCCACTGTCATTAACCATCCCTCATGTCTCTCTCTCCCTCTGACATTAACCAACCCTCATGTCTCTCTCTCTCCCTCTGTCATTAATCCATCCCTCATGTCTCTCTCTCTACCACTGTCATTAACCATCCCTCATGTCTCTCTCTCTCCCTCTGTCATTAATCCACCCCTCATGTCTCTCTCTCCCTCTGTCATTAACCATCCCTCATGTCTCTCTCTCCCTCTGTCATTAACCATCCCTCATGTCTCTCTCTCCCTCTGTCATTAACCATCCCTCATGTCTCGCTCTCCCTCTGTCATTAACCATCCCTCATGTCTCTCTCTCCCTCTGTCATTAACCATCCCTCATGTCTCTCTCTCTCCCTCTGTCATTAACCATCCCTCATGTCTCTCTCTCCCTCTGACATTAACCAACCCTCATGTCTCTCTCTCCCTCTGTCATTAATCCATCCCTCATGTCTCTCTCTCTCCTCTGTCATTAACCATCCCTCATGTCTCTCTCTCTCCCTCTGTCATTAACCATCCCTCATGTCTCTCTCTCCCTCTGTCATTAACCATCCCTCATGTCTCGCTCTCCCTCTGTCATTAACCATCCCTCATGTCTCTCTCTCCCTCTGTCATTAACCATCCCTCATGTCTCTCTCTCTCCCTCTGTCATTAATCCATCCCTCATGTCTCTCTCTCTCCCTCTGTCATTAACCATCCCTCATGTCTCTCTCTCTCCCTCTGTCATTAACCATCCCTCATGTCTCTCTCTCTCCCTCTGTCATTAACCATCCCTCATGTCTCTCTCTCTCCTCTGTCATTAACCATCCCTCATGTCTCTCTCTCTCCACTGTCATTAACCATCCCTCATGTCTCTCTCTCCCCACTGTCATTAACCATCCCTCATGTCTCTCTCTCCCTCTGACATTAACCAACCCTCATGTCTCTCTCTCTCCCTCTGTCATTAATCCATCCCTCATGTCTCTCTCTCTACCACTGTCATTAACCATCCCTCATGTCTCTCTCTCTCCACTGTCATTAACCATCCCTCATGTCTCTCTCTCTCCCTCTGTCATTAACCATCCCTCATGTCTCTCTCTCCCTCTGTCATTAACCATCCCTCATGTCTCTCTCCCTCTGTCATTAACCATCCCTCATGTCTCCTCTCCCTCTGTCATTAACCATCCCTCATGTCTCTCTCTCCCTCTGTCATTAACCATCCCTCATGTCTCTCTCTCTCTCCCTCTGTCATTAACCATCCCTCATGTCTCTCTCTCCCCTCTGTCATTAACCATCCCTCATGTCTCTCTCTCTGACATTAACCATCCCTCATGTCTCTCTCTCTCCTCTGTCATTAATCCATCCCTCATGTCTCTCTCTCCCTCTGTCATTAATCCATCCCTCATGTCTCTCTCTCCCTCTGTCATTAATCCATCCCTCATGTCTCTCTCTCCCTCTGTCATTAACCATCCCTCATGTCTCTCTCTCCCTCTGTCATGTAACCATCCCTCATGTCTCTCTCTCCCTCTGTCATTAACCATCCCTCATGTCTCTCTCTCCCTCTTTCATTAACCATCCCTCATGTCTCTCTCTCTCCCACTGTCATTAACCATCCCTCATGTCTCTCTCCCCTCTGACATTAACCAACCCTCATGTCTCTCTCTCTCCCTCTGTCATTAATCCATCCCTCATGTCTCTCTCTCTACCACTGTCATTAACCATCCCTCATGTCTCTCTCTCTCCCACTGTCATTAACCATCCCTCATGTCTCTCTCTCCCTCTGTCATTAACCATCCCTCATGTCTCTCTCCCTCTGTCATTAACCATCCCTCATGTCTCTCTCTCCTCTGTCATTAACCATCCCTCTGTCATTCCTCTGTCATTAACCATCCTCATGTCTCTCTCTCCCTCTGTCATTAACCATCCCTCATGTCTCTCTCTCTCCCTCTGTCATTAACCATCCCTCATGTCTCTCTCTCCCTCTGACATTAACCAACCCTCATGTCTCTCTCTCTCCCTCTGTCATTAATCCATCCCTCATGTCTCTCTCTCTACCACTGTCATTAACCATCCCTCATGTCTCTCTCTCTCCCTCTGTCATTAACCATCCCTCATGTCTCTCTCTCCCTCTGTCATTAACCATCCCTCATGTCTCGCTCTCCCTCTGTCAAACCATCCCTCATGTCTCTCTCTCCCTCTGTCATTAACCATCCCTCATGTCTCTCTCTCCCTCTGTCATTAATCCATCCCTCATGTCTCTCTCTCTCCCTCTGTCATTAACCATCCCTCATGTCTCTCTCTCCCCTCTGTCATTAACCATCCCTCATGTCTCTCTCTCTCTCTGTCATTAACCATCCCTCATGTCTCTCTCTCTCCCTCTGTCATTAACCATCCCTCATGTCTCTCTCTCTACCACTGTCATTAACCATCCCTCATGTCTCTCTCTCCCTCTGTCATTAACCATCCCTCATGTCTCTCTCCCTCTGACATTAACCAACCCTCATGTCTCTCTCTCCCCTCTGTCATTAATCCATCCCTCATGTCTCTCTCTCTCCACTGTCATTAACCATCCCTCATGTCTCTCTCTCTCCCACTGTCATTAACCATCCTCATGTCTCTCTCTCCCTCTGTCATTAACCATCCCTCATGTCTCTCTCTCCCTCTGTCATTAACCATCCTCATGTCTCTCTCTCCCTCTGTCATTAACCATCCCTCATGTCTCGCTCTCCCTCTGTCATTAACCATCCCTCATGTCTCTCTCTCCCTCTGTCATTAACCATCCCTCATGTCTCTCTCTCTCCCTCTGTCATTAACCATCCCTCATGTCTCTCTCTCCCTCTGTCATTAACCATCCCTCATGTCTCTCTCTCTCCCTCTGACATTAACCAACCCTCATGTCTCTCTCTCTCCCTCTGTCATTAATCTATCCCTCATGTCTCTCTCTCCCTCTGTCATTAATCCATCCCTCATGTCTCTCTCTCCCTCTGTCATTAATCCATCCCTCATGTCTCTCTCTCCCTCTGTCATTAACCATCCCTCATGTCTCTCTCTCTCCCTCTGTCATTAACCATCCCTCATGTCTCTCTCCCTCTGTCATTAACCATCCCTCATGTCTCTCTCTCTCCCTCTGTCATTAACCATCCCTCATGTCTCTCTCTCCCTCTGACATTAACCAACCCTCATGTCTCTCTCTCTCCCTCTGTCATTAATCCATCCCTCATGTCTCTCTCTCTACCACTGTCATTAACCATCCCTCATGTCTCTCTCTCTCCCTCTGTCATTAACCATCCCTCATGTCTCTCTCTCCCTCTGTCATTAACCATCCCTCATGTCTCGCTCTCCCTCTGTCATTAACCATCCCTCATGTCTCTCTCTCCCTCTGTCATTAACCATCCCTCATGTCTCTCTCTCTCCTCTGTCATTAATCCATCCCTCATGTCTCTCTCTCTCCCTCTGTCATTAACCATCCCTCATGTCTCTCTCTCTCCCTCTGTCATTAACCATCCCTCATGTCTCTCTCTCCCTCTGTCATTAACCATCCCTCATGTCTCTCTCTCTCCTCTGTCATTAACCATCCCTCATGTCTCTCTCTCTACCACTGTCATTAACCATCCCTCATGTCTCTCTCTCCCTCTTTCATTAACCATTCTTCATGTCTCTCTCTCTCTCTCCCTCTATCCCACTGTCATTAACCATGCCTCATGTCTCTCTCTCTCCCTCTTTCATTAACCATCCCTCATGTCTCTCTCTCTCTCCACTGTCATTAACCATCCCTCATGTCTCTCTCTCCCTCTGACATTAACCAACCCTCATGTCTCTCTCTCTCCCTCTGTCATTAATCCATCCCTCATTCTCTCTCTCTACCACTGTCATTAACCATCCCTCATGTCTCTCTCTCTCCCACTGTCATTAACCATCCCTCATGTCTCTCTCTCCCCTCTGTCATTAACCATCCTCATGTCTCTCTCTCCCTCTGTCATTAACCATCCCTCATGTCTCTCTCTCCCTCTGTCATTAACCATCCCTCATGTCTCTCTCCCTCTGTCATTAACCATCCCTCATGTCTCTCCTCTGTCATTAACCATCCCTCATGTCTCTCTCTCTCCCTCTGTCATTAACCATCCCTCATGTCTCTCTCTCCCTCTGACATTAACCAACCCTCATGTCTCTCTCTCTCCCTCTGTCATTAATCCATCCCTCATGTCTCTCTCTCTACCACTGTCATTAACCATCCCTCATGTCTCTCTCTACCACTGTCATTAACCATCCCTCATGTCTCTCTCTCTCTCTGTCATTAACCATCCCTCATGTCTCTCTCTCCTCTGTCATTAACCATCCCTCATGTCTCACTCTCCCTCTGTCATTAACCATCCCTCATGTCTCTCTCTCTCCCTCTGTCATTAACCATCCCTCATGTCTCTCTCTCTCCCTCTGTCATTAATCCATCCCTCATGTCTCTCTCTCCCTCTGTCATTAACCATCCCTCATGTCTCTCTCTCCCTCTGTCATTAACCATCCCTCATGTCTCTCTCTCCTCTGTCATTAATCCCTCATGTCTCTCTCTCTCCCTCTGTCATTAACCATCCCTCATGTCTCTCTCTCATTAACCATCCCTCATGTCATGTCATTAACCATCCCTCATGTCTCTCCCCTCTGTCATTAACCATCCCTCATGTCTCTCTCTCCCTCTGTCATTAACCATCCCTCATGTCTCTCTCTCTCCCTCTGTCATTAATCCATCCCTCATGTCTCTCTCTCTCCCTCTGTCATTAACCATCCCTCATGTCTCTCTCTCTCCCTCTGTCATTAACCATCCCTCATGTCTCTCTCTCTCCCTCTGTCATTAACCATCCCTCATGTCTCTCTCTCTCCCTCTGTCATTAACCATCCCTCATGTCTCTCTCTCTCCCACTGTCATTAACCATCCCTCATGTCTCTCTCTCTCCCTCTTTCATTAACCATTCTTCATGTCTCTCTCTCTCTCTCTCTCTCTCTCTATCCCACTGTCATTAACCATGCCTCATGTCTCTCTCTCTCCCTCTTTCATTAACCATCCCTCATGTCTCTCTCTCTCTCCCACTGTCATTAACCATCCCTCATGTCTCTCTCTCCCTCTGACATTAACCAACCCTCATGTCTCTCTCTCTCCCTCTGTCATTAATCCATCCCTCATGTCTCTCTCTCTACCACTGTCATTAACCATCCCTCATGTCTCTCTCTCTCCCACTGTCATTAACCATCCCTCATGTCTCTCTCTCTCCCTCTGTCATTAACCATCCCTCATGTCTCTCTCTCCCTCTGTCATTAACCATCCCTCATGTCTCTCTCTCCCTCTGTCATTAACCATCCCTCATGTCTCGCTCCCCCTCTGTCATTAACCATCCCTCATGTCTCTCTCTCCCTCTGTCATTAACCATCCCTCATGTCTCTCTCTCTCCCTCTGTCATTAACCATCCCTCATGTCTCTCTCTCCCTCTGACATTAACCAACCCTCATGTCTCTCTCTCTCCCTCTGTCATTAATCCATCCCTCATGTCTCTCTCTCTACCACTGTCATTAACCATCCCTCATGTCTCTCTCTCTCTCCCTCTGTCATTAACCATCCCTCATGTCTCTCTCTCCCTCTGTCATTAACCATCCCTCATGTCTCGCTCTCCCTCTGTCATTAACCATCCCTCATGTCTCTCTCTCCCTCTGTCATTAACCATCCCTCATGTCTCTCTCTCTCCCTCTGTCATTAATCCATCCCTCATGTCTCTCTCTCTCCTCTGTCATTAACCATCCCTCATGTCTCTCTCTCTCCCTCTGTCATTAACCATCCCTCATGTCTCTCTCTCTCCCTCTGTCATTAACCATCCCTCATGTCTCTCTCTCTCCCTCTGTCATTAACCATCCCTCATGTCTCTCTCTACCACTGTCATTAACCATCCCTCATGTCTCTCTCTCCCCACTGTCATTAACCATCCCTCATGTCTCTCTCTCCCTCTGACATTAACCAACCCTCATGTCTCTCTCTCCCTCTGTCATTAATCCATCCCTCATGTCTCTCTCTCTACCACTGTCATTAACCATCCCTCATGTCTCTCTCTCTCCCACTGTCATTAACCATCCCTCATGTCTCTCTCTCTCCCTCTGTCATTAACCATCCCTCATGTCTCTCTCTCCCTCTGTCATTAACCATCCTCATGTCTCTCTCCCTCTGTCATTAACCATCCCTCATGTCTCGCTCTCCCTCTGTCATTAACCATCCCTCATGTCTCTCTCCCCTCTGTCATTAACCATCCCTCATGTCTCTCTCTCTCCCTCTGTCATTAACCATCCTCATGTCTCTCTCTCCCTCTGTCATTAACCATCCCTCATGTCTCTCTCTCTCCTCTGACATTAACCAACCCTCATGTCTCTCTCTCTCCCTCTGTCATTAATCTATCCCTCATGTCTCTCTCTCCCTCTGTCATTAATCCATCCCTCATGTCTCTCTCTCTGTCATTAATCCATCCCTCATGTCTCTCTCTCCCTCTGTCATTAACCATCCCTCATGTCTCTCTCTCTCCCTCTGTCATTAACCATCCCTCATGTCTCTCTCTCCCTCTGTCATTAACCATCCCTCATGTCTCTCTCTCTCCCTCTGTCATTAACCATCCCTCATGTCTCTCTCTCCCTCTGACATTAACCAACCCTCATGTCTCTCTCTCTCCCTCTGTCATTAATCCATCCCTCATGTCTCTCTCTCTCCACTGTCATTAACCATCCCTCATGTCTCTCTCTCCCCTCTGTCATTAACCATCCCTCATGTCTCTCTCTCTCTGTCATTAACCATCCCTCATGTCTCGCTCTCCTCTGTCATTAACCATCCCTCATGTCTCTCTCTCCCTCTGTCATTAACCATCCCTCATGTCTCTCTCTCCCTCTGTCATTAATCCATCCCTCATGTCTCTCTCTCTCCTCTGTCATTAACCATCCCTCATGTCTCTCTCTCTCCCTCTGTCATTAACCATCCCTCATGTCTCTCTCTCTCCCTCTGTCATTAACCATCCCTCATGTCTCTCTCTCCTCTGTCATTAACCATCCCTCATGTCTCTCTCTCTACCACTGTCATTAACCATCCCTCATGTCTCTCTCTCCCTCTTTCATTAACCATCCCTCATGTCTCTCTCTCTCTCTGTCATTAACCATGCCTCATGTCTCTCTCTCTCCCTCTTTCATTAACCATCCCTCATGTCTCTCTCTCTCCCTCTGTCATTAACCATCCCTCATGTCTCTCTCTCCCTCTGACATTAACCAACCCTCATGTCTCTCTCTCCCTCTGTCATTAATCCATCCCTCATGTCTCTCTCTCTACCACTGTCATTAACCATCCCTCATGTCTCTCTCTCTCCACTGTCATTAACCATCCCTCATGTCTCTCTCTCTCCCTCTGTCATTAACCATCCCTCATGTCTCTCTCTCCCTCTGTCATTAACCATCCCTCATGTCTCTCTCTCCCTCTGTCATTAACCATCCCTCATGTCTCGCTCTCCCTCTGTCATTAACCATCCCTCATGTCTCTCTCTCCCTCTGTCATTAACCATCCCTCATGTCTCTCTCTCTCCCTCTGTCATTAACCATCCCTCATGTCTCTCTCTCCCTCTGACATTAACCAACCCTCATGTCTCTCTCTCTCCCTCTGTCATTAATCCATCCCTCATGTCTCTCTCTACCACTGTCATTAACCATCCCTCATGTCTCTCTCTCCTCTGTCATTAACCATCCCTCATGTCTCTCTCTCCCTCTGTCATTAACCATCCCTCATGTCTCGCTCTCCCTCTGTCATTAACCATCCCTCATGTCTCTCTCTCCCTCTGTCATTAACCATCCCTCATGTCTCTCTCTCTCCCTCTGTCATTAACCATCCCTCATGTCTCTCTCTCCCTCTGTCATTAACCATCCCTCATGTCTCTCTCTCCACTGTCATTAACCATCCCTCATGTCTCTCTCTCCCTGTCATTAACCATCCTCATGTCTCTCTCTCTCCCTCTGTCATTAATCCATCCCTCATCCTACCACTGTCATTAACCATCCCTCATGTCTCCCTCTCCCACTGTCATTAACCATCCCTCATGTCTCTCTCTCTCCCTCTGTCATTAACCATCCCTCATGTCTCTCTCTCCTCTGTCATTAACCATCCCTCATGTCTCTCTCCCTCTGTCATTAACCATCCCTCATGTCCATCCCTCATGTCTCTCTCTCCCTCTGTCATTAACCATCCCTCATGTCTCTCTCTCTCCCTCTGTCATTAACCATCCCTCATGTCTCTCTCTCCTCTGTCATTAACCATCCCTCATGTCTCTCTCTCCCCTCTGTCATTAACCATCCCTCATGTCTCTCTCTCTCCCTCTGTCATTAACCCCTCATGTCTCTCTCTCCCTCTGTCATTAATCCATCCCTCATGTCTCTCTCTCTCTGTCATTAATCCATCCCTCATGTCTCTCTCTCCCTGTCATTAACCATCCCTCATGTCTCTCTCTCTCCCTCTGTCATTAACCATCCCTCATGTCTCTCTCTCCCTCTGTCATTAACCATCCCTCATGTCTCTCTCTCTCCCTCTTTCATTAACCATCCCTCATGTCTCTCTCACTCTCCCACTGTCATTAACCATCCCTCATGTCTCTCTCTCCCTCTGACATTAACCAACCCTCATGTCTCTCTCTCTCCCTCTGTCATTAATCCATCCCTCATGTCTCTCTCTCTACCACTGTCATTAACCATCCCTCATGTCTCTCTCTCCCACTGTCATTAACCATCCCTCATGTCTCTCTCTCTCCCTCTGTCATTAACCATCCCTCATGTCTCTCTCTCCCTCTGTCATTAACCATCCCTCATGTCTCTCTCTCCTCTGTCATTAACCATCCCTCATGTCTCGCTCTCCCTCTGTCATTAACCATCCCTCATGTCTCTCTCTCCCTCTGTCATTAACCATCCCTCATGTCTCTCTCTCTCCCTCTGTCATTAACCATCCCTCATGTCTCTCTCTCTCCTCTGACATTAACCAACCCTCATGTCTCTCTCTCTCCCTCTGTCATTAATCCATCCCTCATGTCTCTCTCTCTACCACTGTCATTAACCATCCCTCATGTCTCTCTCTCTCTCCCTCTGTCATTAACCATCCCTCATGTCTCTCTCTCCCTCTGTCATTAACCATCCCTCATGTCTCGCTCTCCCTCTGTCATTAACCATCCCTCATGTCTCTCTCTCCCTCTGTCATTAACCATCCCTCATGTCTCTCTCTCTCCCTCTGTCATTAATCCATCCCTCATGTCTCTCTCTCTCCCTCTGTCATTAACCATCCCTCATGTCTCTCTCTCCCTCTGTCATTAACCATCCCTCATGTCTCTCTCTCTCCCTCTGTCATTAACCATCCCTCATGTCTCTCTCTCCCTCTGTCATTAACCATCCCTCATGTCTCTCTCTCTACCACTGTCATTAACCATCCCTCATGTCTCTCTCTCTCCCACTGTCATTAACCATCCCTCATGTCTCTCTCTCCCTCTGACATTAACCAACCCTCATGTCTCTCTCTCTCCCTCTGTCATTAATCCATCCCTCATGTCTCTCTCTCTACCACTGTCATTAACCATCCCTCATGTCTCTCTCTCCCACTGTCATTAACCATCCCTCATGTCTCTCTCTCTCCCTCTGTCATTAACCATCCCTCATGTCTCTCTCTCCTCTGTCATTAACCATCCCTCATGTCTCTCTCTCCCTCTGTCATTAACCATCCCTCATGTCTCGCTCTCCCTCTGTCATTAACCATCCCTCATGTCTCTCTCTCCCTCTGTCATTAACCATCCCTCATGTCTCTCTCTCTCTCCCTCTGTCATTAACCATCCCTCATGTCTCTCTCTCCCTCTGTCATTAACCATCCCTCATGTCTCTCTCTCTCTCCCTCTGACATTAACCAACCCTCATGTCTCTCTCTCTCCCTCTGTCATTAATCTATCCCTCATGTCTCTCTCTCCCTCTGTCATTAATCCATCCCTCATGTCTCTCTCTCCCTCTGTCATTAATCCATCCCTCATGTCTCTCTCTCCCTCTGTCATTAACCATCCCTCATGTCTCTCTCTCTCCCTCTGTCATTAACCATCCCTCATGTCTCTCTCTCCCTCTGTCATTAACCATCCCTCATGTCTCTCTCTCTCCCTCTGTCATTAACCATCCCTCATGTCTCTCTCTCCCTCTGACATTAACCAACCCTCATGTCTCTCTCTCTCCCCTCTGTCATTAATCCATCCCTCATGTCTCTCTCTCTACCACTGTCATTAACCATCCCTCATGTCTCTCTCTCCTCTGTCATTAACCATCCCTCATGTCTCTCTCTCCCTCTGTCATTAACCATCCCTCATGTCTCGCTCTCCCTCTGTCATTAACCATCCCTCATGTCTCTCTCTCCCTCTGTCATTAACCATCCCTCATGTCTCTCTCTCTCCCTCTGTCATTAATCCATCCCTCATGTCTCTCTCTCTCCCTCTGTCATTAACCATCCCTCATGTCTCTCTCTCCCCTCTGTCATTAACCATCCCTCATGTCTCTCTCTCTCCCTCTGTCATTAACCATCCCTCATATCTCTCTCTCTCCTCTGTCATTAACCATCCCTCATGTCTCTCTCTCTACCACTGTCATTAACCATCCCTCATGTCTCTCTCTCTCCCTCTTTCATTAACCATTCTTCATGTCTCTCTCTCTCTCTCTCTCTCTCTCTCTATCCCACTGTCATTAACCATGCCTCATGTCTCTCTCTCTCCTCTTTCATTAACCATCCCTCATGTCTCTCTCTCTCTCCCACTGTCATTAACCATCCCTCATGTCTCTCTCTCCCTCTGACATTAACCAACCCTCATGTCTCTCTCTCTCCCTCTGTCATTAATCCATCCCTCATATCTCTCTCTCTACCACTGTCATTAACCATCCCTCATGTCTCTCTCTCCCCACTGTCATTAACCATCCCTCATGTCTCTCTCTCTCCCTCTGTCATTAACCATCCCTCATGTCTCTCTCTCCCTCTGTCATTAACCATCCCTCATGTCTCTCTCTCCCTCTGTCATTAACCATCCCTCATGTCTCGCTCTCCCTCTGTCATTAACCATCCCTCATGTCTCTCTCTCCTCTGTCATTAACCATCCCTCATGTCTCTCTCTCTCCCTCTGTCATTAACCATCCCTCATGTCTCTCTCTCCCTCTGACATTAACCAACCCTCATGTCTCTCTCTCTCCCTCTGTCATTAATCCATCCCTCATGTCTCTCTCTCTACCACTGTCATTAACCATCCCTCATGTCTCTCTCTCTACCACTGTCATTAACCATCCCTCATGTCTCTCTCTCTCTCCCTCTGTCATTAACCATCCCTCATGTCTCTCTCTCCCTCTGTCATTAACCATCCCTCATGTCTCACTCTCCCTCTGTCATTAACCATCCCTCATGTCTCTCTCTCTACCACTGTCATTAACCATCCCTCATGTCTCTCTCTCTCCCTCTGTCATTAATCCATCCCTCATGTCTCTCTCTCTCCCACTGTCATTAACCATCCCTCATGTCTCTCTCTCTCCCTCTGTCATTAACCAACCCTCATGTCTCTCTCTCTCCCTCTGTCATTAATCCATCCCTCATGTCTCTCTCTCTCCCTCTGTCATTAACCATCCCTCATGTCTCTCTCTCTCCCCCTCTGTCATTAACCATCCCTCATGTCTCTCTCTCCCTCTGTCATTAACCATCCCTCATGTCTCACTCTCCCTCTGTCATTAACCATCCCTCATGTCTCTCTCTCCCTCTGTCATTAACCATCCCTCATGTCTCTCTCTCTCCCTCTGTCATTAATCCATCCCTCATGTCTCTCTCTCTCCCTCTGTCATTAACCATCCCTCATGTCTCTCTCTCTCCCTCTGTCATTAACCATCCCTCATGTCTCTCTCTCCCCTCTGTCATTAACCATCCCTCATGTCTCTCTCTCTCCCTCTGTCATTAACCATCCCTCATGTCTCTCTCTCTCTACCACTGTCATTAACCATCCCTCATGTCTCTCTCTCTCCCTCTTTCATTAACCATTCTTCATGTCTCTCTCTCTCTCTCTCTCTATCCCACTGTCATTAACCATGCCTCATGTCTCTCTCTCTCCCTCTTTCATTAACCATCCCTCATGTCTCTCTCTCTCTCCCACTGTCATTAACCATCCCTCATGTCTCTCTCTCCCTCTGACATTAACCAACCCTCATGTCTCTCTCTCTCCCTCTGTCATTAATCCATCCCTCATGTCTCTCTCTCTACCACTGTCATTAACCATCCCTCATGTCTCTCTCTCTCCCTCTGTCATTAATCCATCCCTCATGTCTCTCTCTCTCCCTCTGTCATTAACCATCCCTCATGTCTCTCTCTCCCTCTGTCATTAACCATCCCTCATGTCTCTCTCTCCCTCTGTCATTAACCATCCCTCATGTCTCGCTCTCCTCTGTCATTAACCATCCCTCATGTCTCTCTCTCCTCTGTCATTAACCATCCCTCATGTCTCTCTCTCTCCCTCTGTCATTAACCATCCCTCATGTCTCTCTCTCCCTCTGACATTAACCAACCCTCATGTCTCTCTCTCTCCCTCTGTCATTAATCCATCCCTCATGTCTCTCTCTCTACCACTGTCATTAACCATCCCTCATGTCTCTCTCTCTCTCCCTCTGTCATTAACCATCCCTCATGTCTCTCTCTCCCTCTGTCATTAACCATCCCTCATGTCTCGCTCTCCCTCTGTCATTAACCATCCCTCATGTCTCTCTCTCCCTCTGTCATTAACCATCCCTCATGTCTCTCTCTCTCCCTCTGTCATTAATCCATCCCTCATGTCTCTCTCTCCCCTCTGTCATTAACCATCCCTCATGTCTCTCTCTCTCCCTCTGTCATTAACCATCCCTCATGTCTCTCTCTCTCCTCTGTCATTAACCATCCCTCATGTCTCTCTCTCTCCCTCTGTCATTAACCATCCCTCATGTCTCTCTCTCTACCACTGTCATTAACCATCCCTCATGTCTCTCTCTCTCCCACTGTCATTAACCATCCCTCATGTCTCTCTCTCCCTCTGACATTAACCAACCCTCATGTCTCTCTCTCTCCTCTGTCATTAATCCATCCCTCATGTCTCTCTCTCTACCACTGTCATTAACCATCCCTCATGTCTCTCTCTCTCCCACTGTCATTAACCATCCCTCATGTCTCTCTCTCTCCCTCTGTCATTAACCATCCCTCATGTCTCTCTCTCCCTCTGTCATTAACCATCCCTCATGTCTCTCTCTCCCTCTGTCATTAACCATCCCTCATGTCTCGCTCTCCCTCTGTCATTAACCATCCCTCATGTCTCTCTCTCCCTCTGTCATTAACCATCCCTCATGTCTCTCTCTCTCTCCCTCTGTCATTAACCATCCCTCATGTCTCTCTCTCCCTCTGTCATTAACCATCCCTCATGTCTCTCTCTCTCCCCTCTGACATTAACCAACCCTCATGTCTCTCTCTCTCCCTCTGTCATTAATCTATCCCTCATGTCTCTCTCTCCCTCTGTCATTAATCCATCCCTCATGTCTCTCTCTCCCTCTGTCATTAATCCATCCCTCATGTCTCTCTCTCCCTCTGTCATTAACCATCCCTCATGTCTCTCTCTCTCCCTCTGTCATTAACCATCCCTCATGTCTCTCTCTCCTCTGTCATTAACCATCCCTCATGTCTCTCTCTCTCCCTCTGTCATTAACCATCCCTCATGTCTCTCTCTCCCTCTGACATTAACCAACCCTCATGTCTCTCTCTCTCCCTCTGTCATTAATCCATCCCTCATGTCTCTCTCTCTACCACTGTCATTAACCATCCCTCATGTCTCTCTCTCTCTCCTCTGTCATTAACCATCCCTCATGTCTCTCTCTCCCTCTGTCATTAACCATCCCTCATGTCTCGCTCTCCTCTGTCATTAACCATCCCTCATGTCTCTCTCTCCTCTGTCATTAACCATCCCTCATGTCTCTCTCTCTCCCTCTGTCATTAATCCATCCCTCATGTCTCTCTCTCTCCCTCTGTCATTAACCATCCCTCATGTCTCTCTCTCTCCCTCTGTCATTAACCATCCCTCATGTCTCTCTCTCTCCCTCTGTCATTAACCATCCCTCATGTCTCTCTCTCTCCCTCTGTCATTAACCATCCCTCATGTCTCTCTCTCTACCACTGTCATTAACCATCCCTCATGTCTCTCTCTCTCCCTCTTTCATTAACCATTCTTCATGTCTCTCTCTCTCTCTCTCTCTCTCTCTCTATCCCACTGTCATTAACCATGCCTCATGTCTCTCTCTCTCCCTCTTTCATTAACCATCCCTCATGTCTCTCTCTCTCTCCCACTGTCATTAACCATCCCTCATGTCTCTCTCTCCCTCTGACATTAACCAACCCTCATGTCTCTCTCTCTCCCTCTGTCATTAATCCATCCCTCATATCTCTCTCTCTACCACTGTCATTAACCATCCCTCATGCCTCTCTCTCTCCCACTGTCATTAACCATCCCTCATGTCTCTCTCTCTCCCTCTGTCATTAACCATCCCTCATGTCTCTCTCTCCCTCTGTCATTAACCATCCCTCATGTCTCTCTCTCCCTCTGTCATTAACCATCCCTCATGTCTCGCTCTCCCTCTGTCATTAACCATCCCTCATGTCTCTCTCTCCCTCTGTCATTAACCATCCCTCATGTCTCTCTCTCTCCCTCTGTCATTAACCATCCCTCATGTCTCTCTCTCCCTCTGACATTAACCAACCCTCATGTCTCTCT
Source organism: Oncorhynchus keta (assembly GCF_023373465.1). Taxonomy (NCBI): domain Eukaryota; kingdom Metazoa; phylum Chordata; class Actinopteri; order Salmoniformes; family Salmonidae; genus Oncorhynchus; species Oncorhynchus keta. Next base: position 17,713,494 of record NC_068454.1, read on the forward strand.
CTCTCCCTCTGTCATTAATCCATCCCTCATGTCTCTCTCTCTACCACTGTCATTAACCATCCCTCATGTCTCTCTCTCTCTCCCTCTGTCATTAACCATCCCTCATGTCTCTCTCTCCCTCTGTCATTAACCATCCCTCATGTCTCGCTCTCCCTCTGTCATTAACCATCCCTCATGTCTCTCTCTCCCTCTGTCATTAACCATCCCTCATGTCTCTCTCTCTCCCTCTGTCATTAATCCATCCCTCATGTCTCTCTCTCTCCCTCTGTCATTAACCATCCCTCATGTCTCTCTCTCTCCCTCTGTCATTAACCATCCCTCATGTCTCTCTCTCTCCCTCTGTCATTAACCATCCCTCATGTCTCTCTCTCTCCCTCTGTCATTAACCATCCCTCATGTCTCTCTCTCTACCACTGTCATTAACCATCCCTCATGTCTCTCTCTCTCCCACTGTCATTAACCATCCCTCATGTCTCTCTCTCCCTCTGACATTAACCAACCCTCATGTCTCTCTCTCTCCCTCTGTCATTAATCCATCCCTCATGTCTCTCTCTCTACCACTGTCATTAACCATCCCTCATGTCTCTCTCTCTCCCACTGTCATTAACCATCCCTCATGTCTCTCTCTCTCCCTCTGTCATTAACCATCCCTCATGTCTCTCTCTCCCTCTGTCATTAACCATCCCTCATGTCTCTCTCTCCCTCTGTCATTAACCATCCCTCATGTCTCTCTCTCCCTCTGTCATTAACCATCCCTCATGTCTCTCTCTCCCTCTGTCATTAACCATCCCTCATGTCTCTCTCTCTCTCCCTCTGTCATTAACCATCCCTCATGTCTCTCTCTCCCTCTGTCATTAACCATCCCTCATGTCTCTCTCTCTCTCCCTCTGACATTAACCAACCCTCATGTCTCTCTCTCTCCCTCTGTCATTAATCTATCCCTCATGTCTCTCTCTCTACCACTGTCATTAACCATCCCTCATGTCTCTCTCTCCCTCTGTCATTAATCCATCCCTCATGTCTCTCTCTCCCTCTGTCATTAACCATCCCTCATGTCTCTCTCTCCCTCTTTCATTAACCATCCCTCATGTCTCTCTCTCTCTCTCTCTCTCTCTCTCCCACTGTCATTAACCATCCCTCATGTGTCTCTCTCTCCCTCTGTCATTAACCATCCCTCATGTCTCTCTCTCCCTCTGTCATTAACCATCCCTCATGTCTCTCTCTCCCTCTGTCATTAACCATCCCTCATGTCTCTCTCTCCCTCTGTCATTAACCATCCCTCATGTCTCTCTCTCCCTCTGTCATTAACCATCCCTCATGTCTCTCTCTCCCTCTTTCATTAACCATTCTTCATGTCTCTCTCTCTCTCTCTCTCTCTCTCTCTCTCTATCCCACTGTCAGTAACCATGCCTCATGTCTCTCTCTCTCCCTCTTTCATTAACCATCCCTCATGTCTCTCTCTCCCACTGTCATTAACCATCCCTCATGTGTCTCTCTCTCCCTCTGTCATTAACCATCCCTCATGTCTCTCTCTCCCTCTGTCATTAATCCATCCCTCATGTCTCTCTCTCCCTCTGACATTAACCATCCCTCATGTCTCTCTCTCTCTCCCTCTGTCATTAACCATCCCTCATGTCTCTCTCTCTCCCTCTGTCATTAACCATCCCTCATGTCTCTCTCTCCCTCTGACATTAACCATCCCTCATGTCTCTCTCTCCCTCTGTCATTAACCATCCCTCATGTCTCTCTCTCTCCCTCTGTCATTAATCCATCCCTCATGTCTCTCTCTCCCTCTGACATTAACCATCCCTCATGTCTCTCTCTCTCTCCCTCTGTCATTAACCATCCCTCATGTCTCTCTCTCTCCCTCTGTCATTAACCATCCCTCATGTCTCTCTCTCTCTCTCTCCCTCTGTCATTAACCATCCCTCATGTCTCTCTCTCCTCTGTCATTAACCATCCCTCATGTCTCTCTCTCTCCCTCTGTCATTAACCATCCCTCATGTCTCTCTCTCTCTCCCCTCTGTCATTAACCATCCCTCATGTCTCTCTCTCTCCCTCTGTCATTAACCATCCCTCATGTCTCTCTCTCCCTCTGACATTAACCATCCCTCATGTCTCTCTCTCCCTCTGTCATTAACCATCCCTCATGTCTCTCTCTCCCTCTGTCATTAACCATCCCTCATGTCTCTCTCTCCCTCTGTCATTAACCATCCCTCATGTCTCTCTCTCTCCCTCTGTCATTAACCATCCCTCATGTCTCTCTCTCTCTCTCTCTCCCTCTGTCATTAACCATCCCTCATATCTCTCTCTCCCACTTTCATTAACCATCCCTCATGTCTCTCTCTCTCCCCCTCTGTCATTAACCATCCCTCATGTCTCTCTCTCTCCCACTGTCATTAACCATCCCTCATGTCTCTCTCTCTCCCTCTGTCATTAACCATCCCTCATGTCTCTCTCTCTCTCTCTCCCTCTGTCATTAACCATCCCTCATGTCTCTCTCTCTCCCACTGTCATTAACCATCCCTCATGTCTCTCTCTCTCCCTCTGTCATTAACCATCCCTCATGTCTCTCTCTCCCTCTGTCATTAACCATCCCTCATGTCTCTCTCTCCCTCTGTCATTAACCATCCCTCATGTCTCTCTCTCCCTCTGATATTAACCATCCCTCATGTCTCTCTCTCTCCCTCTGTCATTAACCATCCCTCATGTCTCTCTCTCTACCACTGTCATTAACCATCCCTCATGTCTCTCTCTCTCTCACTGTCATTAACCATCCCTCATGTCTCTCTCTCTCCCACTTTCATTAACCATCCCTCACGTTACTCTCTCTCCCACTTTCATTAACCATCCCTCATGTCTCTATCTCTCCCTCATGTCTCTCTCTCTCCCACTGTCATTAACTTATTTGGGATAGACGAAGTGAGGAGGTGTCACAAGACGCAGGCCTCCTAATTGTCCCTAGAATTTCTAAGCAAACAGCTGGAGGCAGGGCTTTCTCCTATAGAGCTCAGTTTTTATGGAATGTTCTGCCTACCCATGTGAGAGACGCAGACTCGGTCTCAACCTTTAAGTCTTTACTGAAGACACATCTCTTCAGTGGGTCATATGATTGAGTGTAGTCTGGCCCAGGTGTGTGAAGGTGAAAGAAACGGCTCTGGAGCAACAAACCGCCCTTGCTGTCTCTGCCTGGCCCCTTTCCCCTCTCTCCACTGGGATTATCTGCCTCTAACCCTGTTACAGGGGCTGAGTCACTGGCTTACTGGTGCTCTTTCATGCCGTCCCTAGGAGGGGTGCGTCACTTGAGTGGGTTGAGTCACTGATGTGATCTTCCTGTCTGGGTTGGCACCCCCCTTGGGTTGTCCCGTGGCGGAGATCTTTGTGGGCTATACTCTGCCTTGTCTCAGGATGGTAAGTTGGTGGTTGAAGATATCCCTCTAGTGGTATGGGGGCTGTGCTTTGGCAAAGTGGTGGGGTTATATCCTTCCTGTTTGGCCCTGTCCGGGGTTATCATCGGATGGGGCCACAGTGTCTCCTGACCCCTCCTGTCTCAGCCTCCAGTATTTATGTGGCAGTAGTTTATGTTTCGGGGGGCTAGGGTCAGTTTGTTATATCTGGAGTACTTCTCCTGTCTTATCCTGTGTCCTGTATGAATTTATGTATGCTCTCTCTAATTCTTTCTCTCTCTGCTGTTTTCAACTCTAGAGACCGCAGGAGTGGTAGAGATACTCTTAATGATCGGTTATTAAAACCCAACTGACATTTACTCCTGAGGTGCTGACTTGCTGCACCCTCGACAACTACTGTGATTGTTATTATTTGACCATGCCGGTCATTTAAGAACATTTGAACATCTTGGCCATGTTCTGTTATAATCTCAACCCGGCACAGCCAGAAGAGGACTGGCCACCCCTCATAGCCTGGTTCCTCTCTAGGTTTCTTCTTAGGTTCGGGCCTTTCTAGGGAGTTTTTCCTAGCCACCGTGTTTCTACACCTGCATTGCTTGCTGTTTGGGGTTTTAGGCTGGGCTTCTGTACAGCACTTTGAGATATCAGCTGATGTACGAAGGGCTATATAAATACATTTGATTTTGATTTGATTGGGGGGCGGTATTTTGACGTCCGGATGAAAAGCTTGCCCAAAGTAAACAGCATGCTACTCAGGCCCAGAAGCTGGGATATGCATATAATTGGTAGATTTTGGATTTAACTAACACTCTAAAGTTTCCAAAACTGTTACAATAATGTCTGTGAGTATAACAGAACTGAAATGGCAGGTGAAACCCCGAGGACAAACCACCCCCCCCCCCCAAAAAATGTCATCCTACCACTGATTTCAATGGATGGCACTTATATAATAGGCGAAATCTTGCCCGATTGCAGTTCCTAGGGCTTCCACTAGATGTCAACAGTCTTTAGAAAGAGTTTCAGGCTGGTTTTCGGGAAAAATTAGCCAAAAATTGTAGTTTTTCTAGGTGGCTCCCATTTTGGCTGTAGTGTTTCCAAGCACGAGAATGAGAGCGCGTTCTTTGGTATTTTTCTCCGGTAAAGACAATAATGATTCTCAGTCTTAAATTGTATTGTTTCTTTGCATATTAGGGTACCTAAGCTTTGATATAAACGTTGATTGACTTGTTTAGATACGTTTATTGGTAATGTTTGGGATTAATTTTGTATGCATTTTGAAGGAGGAAAAACGAGTGGATTATTGACTGAAGCGCACCAGCTTAACTGAGTTATTATGGATATAAAAAAGGAGTTTATCGAACAAAGGGATAATTTGTAATGTCACTGGGACCTTTTTGAGTGCCAACAGAAGAAGATCTTCAAAAGTAAGGCATATATTATATCGCTATTTCTGACTTTCATGTCACAACTCCCTGGTTGAAAATGATTTGTTATGCATTTGTCTGTTGGGCGCTGTCCTCAGATATTCGCATGGTTTGCTTTCACCGTAAAGCCTTTTTGAAATCTGACATGGTGGCTGGATTAACAACAAGTTAAGCTTTATTTTGATGAACTATTCCATGCTCCCCTTAATATCTTCATCTCTTCGTGCAACTTCCTCTTCTCCTCTCACACCTTCCCTTTCTTCTTTCATCCCTCTATTACCCCCTCCCTCGCTCTTTGTCTTTGACAACAGTTAAATCAGCCCCTACCAGTGGGGGTCCTTAGTGTATCACCATATCATTCCAGGGAAGAAGCATGGACAATTTAGCAAAGGCCTGATTTGATAATGGTTTAATATGAGACATGACATGTCACACACACATATCAAACAGCTGTTATTATCCTGATGAAAATCCCCCTGGCTCCCCATTAGGATCAAAGCTCTGTTCAATGTTTAAAGGATCATGTTAAAGCAGCCAGAGAAAAGAGAGGAAATCGGCTGATACTCTGCTGCACACTGAAACACTGTTAAGTTTCAGGCTAAATTCCCCCATTAAATTAACAACCTGGTGAGCGGGTGACTGTGTGTACAAATGGTGTGCGTGTGTGTGCGTGTGTGATGAGCCATGCCAGTTTATTTGACCTATAACCGCAGCAGAGCGGTTATATTCCGTACGCGTCTGCTAAATGACTTAAATGTAAATGTAAAATGTAACCTGCCCACTCTGACATTCCACAACAGAGGGAGAGAGAGAGCCAGCTGCTTCATGAATGCCCCTCCTTCCCCCTCTCATTCCTCCTTCTGCTCTCCAACCCCTCAACCGTTCTCCCTGGATACACACCCACACTCTAACCCCATTCTACACACTCTAAATCCACTCCTCTCATGATCCCAACAGCCACACACACCTCATAGTCACTAAACCTCTCCCTCAGCCACACACACTATCTTAGTCACTAAACCTCACACTCAGCCACACACACCTCCCAGTCACTAAAAATCTCTCCCTCAGCCACACACACTATTCAATTCAATTCAAGGGCTTTATTGGCATGGGAAACATGTGTTAACATTGCCAAAGCAAGTGAGGTAGACAACATACAAAGTGAATATATAAAGTGAAAAACAACAAAAATTAACAGTAAACACTACACATACCGAAGTTTCAAAACAGTAAAGACATTACAAATGTCATATTATATATATATATACAGTGTTTTAACAATGTACAAATGGTTAAAGGACACAAGATAAAATAAATAATCATAAATATGGGTTGTATTTACAGTGGTGTTTGTTCTTCACTGGTTGCCCTTTTCTCGTGGCAACAGGTCACAAATCTTGCTGCTGTGATGGCACACTGTGGAATTTCACCCAGTAGATATGGGAGTTTTTCAATCTATCTATCAAACACTATCTTAGTTACTAAACCTCTCACTCAGCCATACACACCTCCTAGTCACTAAACCTCTCATCCAGCCACACTCACCGCACAGTCACTAAACCTCTCCCGCAGCCACACACATCTCCCAGTCACTAAACTTCTCCTCCCTGACCTAACACTCTAAATGTCCAGAGAGCCTATCCTTTCACACCAGTCCACACACTCTAACCCTTTCTCTCAGTTGCACTCGGCCACCCTCTTTCCAATGGCACCTTCCTGGTCTCTTACCCCAGCCACCTCTCACCCACCCCCTTTACTCCCCCACATACTCACACACCGCTCCAGTTCAATATTTCCATATTCATTCCTGCAAACCGACAAATCGGTTCAAATGCATGCACGCAGGCATGTGCAAGCACATACACATAGCAGCAGCAGAAGCAGGCCCAGACATTGATCCTAACGCCATTACTCCCAGCCCGCTGACGCAGCAGCAAATTATAGCCCATGGAAACTAAACAAAGTCTGCAGGGCTACCAATCACATGCCAGCAACAGCCATGCAGATCATCAAACAAGGAAGTGATCTCCCGTGGGCAAAATAATCTGCCAGACTGAATGCGATGCGAGAGACCAGCTGAAGTAATTCCGGGCTTTGGGTTTTTGTCACTAAACTTCATCAGGCTAGGACCCTTTTTTCTACACTTCCTGTCTGAATGACGTGCCCAAAGTAAACTGCCTGTTACTCAGGCCCCGAAGCCAGGATTTGCATATAATTGGTACCATTGGAAAGAAAACAGTTTGAAGTTTGTATAAATGTTAAAATAATGTAGGAGAGTATAACACAATAGATATGGTAGTTGAAAATCCTAAAACAAACCAACCAGATTTTAGTTTTGAGAGAGACCATGCTCTTCCAATGACCAGTATGAGGGCATATTCAATTCTACCTCCCAGGATGCAATTCCTATGGCTTCCACTGGTTGTCAGCAGTCTATGTTCAAAGTTTCTGTCTTGTAACTTGAATAACGAATAAGAAATAACAGTTTTAGTACAAGGACACCGGCTTGGAAATCCGTGTTTGCGTGTGCCAAGAAGACAAGAAACACCTGCTCAAATTGCTCAAAGAACATACTTCTTTCCGTAAAAAATATTATAGTTTGATTACATTTTAGGGTATCTGAGGAACAAATATAAATGTATTTTGACTTGTTGAAACAAAGTTTAGGGGTCGATTTTTGGACTTTTTGGACTTTCTTTGCATGTTGAATGAGTGTATTACTTAAATCGATGGCGCCAACAAAACTGACTTTTTGGGATATAAACAAAATGACACTACATGTTATAGCTGGGACCCTTTGGATGAAATATCAGAGGAAGATTTTCAAAAAGTAAGTGAATATTTAATAGCTATGCCAGTGGAAAAATATTTTGATGTGGGACGAAGTCCTCAAACAATCACATGGCATGTTTTCACTGTAATAGCTACTGTAAATCAGACAGTGCAGTTAGATGAACAAGAAGTTAAGCTTTCAACCGATATAAGACACTTATATGTACATAAATGTTTAATCTTCATGATTATTTATTTGAATTGCGTACCCTCCAGTTTCACCGGAAGTTGTCCTGCTAGCGGGACGCCTAGGCATATTAAACTGCTTCACTTCGAGTGCTTAGCATGTGTGCCAACATGGATCTGAAGGAGGATGGGGCTTTCGCTGACAGTTTCCTTTTGCGAGGATGGAGACGAGACCAAGAAGTTAGTCACGCAGGTGACAGAATTAAGCACGATTTTACTTCTAGGTTAACTGAGATAATAGTATATTGAACAGAACAACTGGTTTATTGTGATGGGGTGACCATCATCACTGCAACAGCTTTTGATGTGTTGTATTTAGTACAATGATTCTCATCTCTCCACTTGGAAGTGATTGAGGTGAATTTTCTTTAATATAGTATCTTCTTTGGGCGCTTTGTGAAGCTCTTTGTTAACCAAATCCATCATCATGGTCGTCATCTGTCCTGGATAATCTGCTACCCGTGCCTTGTACACTGCCCATCAGTCCTGGATAATCTGCTACCCATGCCTTGTACACTGCCCATCAGTCCTGGATAATCTGCTACCCATGCCTTGTACACTGCCCATCAGTCCTGGATAATCTGCTACCCATGTCTTGAACACTACCCATCAGTCCTGGATAATCTGCTACCCATGTCTTGAACACTACCCATCAGTCCTGGATAATCTGCTACCCATGTCTTGAACACTACCCATCAGTCCTGGATAATCTGCTACCCATGTCTTGAACACTACCCATCAGTCCTGGATAATCTGCTACCCATGCCTTGAACACTACCCATCAGTCCTGGATAATCTGCTACCCATGCCTTGAACACTACCCATCAGTCCTGGATAATCTGCTACCCATGCCTTGAACACTACCCATCAGTCCTGGATAATCTGCTACCCATGCCTTGAACACTACCCATCAGTCCTGGATAATCTGCTACCCATGCCTTGAACACTACCCATCAGTCCTGGATAATCTGCTACCCATGTCTTGTACACTACCCATCAGTCCTGGATAATCTGCTACCCATGCCTTGAACACTACCCATCAGTCCTGGATAATCTGCTACCCATGTCTTGTACACTACCCATCAGTCCTGGATAATCTGCTACCCATGCCTTGTACACTACCCATCAGTCCTGGATAATCTGCTACCCATGCCTTGAACACTACCAATCAGTCCTGGATAATCTGCTACCCATGCCTTGTACACTACCCATCAATCCTGGATAATCTGCTACCCATGCCTTGTACACTACCCATCAGTCCTGGATAATCTGCTACCCATGCCTTGAACACTACCCATCAGTCCTGGATAATCTGCTACCCATGTCTTGAACACTACCCATCAGTCCTGGATAATCTGCTACCCATGTCTTGAACACTACCCATCAGTCCTGGATAATCTGCTACCCATGCCTTGAACACTACCCATCAGTCCTGGATAATCTGCTACCCATGCCTTGAACACTACCCATCAGTACTGGATAATCTGCTACCCATGCCTTGAACACTACCCATCAGTCCTGGATAATCTGCTACCCATGCCTTGAACACTACCCATCAGTCCTGGATAATCTGCTACCCATGTCTTGAACACTACCCATCAGTCCTGGATAATCTGCTACCCATGCCTTGAACACTACCAATCAGTCCTGGATAATCTTCTACCCATGTCTTGAACACTACCCATCAGTCCTGGATAATCTGCTACCCATGCCTTGAACACTACCCATCAGTCCTGGATAATCTGCTACCCATGCCTTGAACACTACCCATCAGTCCTGGATAATCTGCTACCCATGTCTTGAACACTACCCATCAGTCCTGGATAATCTGCTACCCATGTCTTGAACACTACCCATCAGTCCTGGATAATCTGCTACCCATGTCTTGAACACTACCCATCAGTCCTGGATAATCTGCTACCCATGTCTTGAACACTACCCATCAGTCCTGGATAATCTGCTACCCATGCCTTGTACACTGCCCATCAGTCCTGGATAATCTGCTACCCATGTCTTGAACACTACCCATCAGTCCTGGATAATCTGCTACCCATGTCTTGAACACTACCCATCAGTCCTGGATAATCTGCTACCCGTGTCTTGAACACTACCCATCAGTCCTGGATAATCTGCTACCCATGTCTTGAACACTACCCATCAGTCCTGGATAATCTGCTACCCATGTCTTGAACACTACCCATCAGTCCTGGATAATCTGCTACCCATGTCTTGAACACTACCCATCAGTCCTGGATAATCTGCTACCCATGCCTTGTACACTGCCCATCAGTCCTGGATAATCTGCTACCCATGTCTTGAACACTACCCATCAGTCATGGATAATCTGCTACCCATGTCTTGTACACTACCTATCAGTAGTAGCGTTTGCTAAGAATCCCAGTCCAAACACAGAGTAAGGAGCAGGTTTTCCTGGTGGGATTCCCAGTCCAAACAGTGTAAGGAGCAGGTTTTGCTGGTGGGATTCCCAGTCCAAACACAGAATAAGGAGCAGGTTTTCCTGGTGGGATTCCCAGTCCAAACAGTGTAAGGAGCAGGTTTTGCTGGTGGGATTCCCAGTCCAAACACAGAATAAGGAGCAGGTTTTCCTGGTGGGATTCCCAGTCCAAACAGTGTAAGGAGCAGGTTTTGCTGGTGGGATTCCCAGTCCAAACACAGAATAAGGAGCAGGTTTTCCTGGTGGGATTCCTCCTCTTTTTCTATCTGTCTCTCCTCAGCTGTCAGCTCTCTGACGTCAGACACATGAAATGGATCCATCTTTTTGGTATGAGTGTGTGTGTTTTGCAGAGATTCTAGTCAAGCCGCACAGGAAATCCAGTTAGCGTGGTAACCCAGCCAGCCATCTGATCTAAGAATAAACCTGTAGACTGGACAGGCTTGAGATACAGCAGACCCAGACTGGTTAGACCAGAGAAAGACCCAGAAAGAGTCACCGAGGCCAAATACTGTAGATCCATGCCACAGACAGATCAAGCCTAGATAGACCTGGGAGACAGACAGTATAAAGTGAGTGGCCATCCATCCATTTATCCATCCGTCCATCCGTCCATTTGTCCATCCATTTATCCATCAATTTGTCCAACCATTTCTCCATCCATCCATCCTTCCATGTGTCATGACATTGTATTAGTTCATGTGACGACTGTTGCTCATTGAATGATTAAATGTTTTTAATTAAGTGATTAAATGAATCAAGCAATTATTAACTCATTAACCTGGGGCACCATGGGAAAATTAGTTTAATTGAGTTTCTATATCCCAAATTAACTCAAAGAGTATAAGAATATCGATTTTACAACAGTCGCTAATTAATGAGTTTCCTCTACAATCTCATTATGAACATCGCATAATCCGGGAATCTGCACGGACCCGGGTCTCACCAATGAGTTCGTACCACACCAATCTTAGTTGAGTATTTATTTACTAGAAAGCTAAAATGATGATAAAAGATACAGTCTAGGCTATTGATTAGAACTTAGTATAACAGGCCAACACACTATGGTGCGTGTAAGACATTACACAAGAGAAATATACATTTGGGTGCATTTGTCAGCTATGCTTATTTTAACCCTGTCACGAGTCCGACCGAGGGTGGCTCCCCTTCCCATTCGGGTGGCGCTCAGCGGTTGTCGTCGCCAGCCTATTAGCTGCCACTGATTTTCTTTTCCTCCCCCTCCCTGTAATGTTTATTGTTAGCACCTGTTAGTTAGTAATTAGTTGGGCTTTATTAGACAGCCGGCCCGCCTGTTTCTTTGTGCGGGATTAATTATTGTAACCTTCGTGTATGAAGTAGACGAACGTGTTTGTTCCTGGTCGTGTATTCTGCTGTACTGTTTTCATCCCCCGTGTTTGTTCCTGGTCATGTATTCGGCTGTACTGTTTTCGTCCCCCGTGTTTGTTCCTGGTCGTGTATTCTGCTGTACTGTTTTCGTCCCCCGTGTTTGTTCCTGGTCGTGTATTCTGCTGTACTGTTTTCGTCCCCCGTGTTTGTTCCTGGTCGTGTATTCTGCTGTACTGTTTTCGTCCCCCGTGTTTGTTCCTGGTCGTGTATTCTGCTGTACTGTTTTCGTCCCCCGTGTTTGTTCCTGGTCGTGTATTCTGCTGTACTGTTTTCGTCCCCCGTGTTTGTTCCTGGTCGTGTATTCTGCTGTACTGTTTTCGTCCCCCGTGTTTGTTCCTGGTCGTGTATTCAGCTGTACTGTTTTCGTCCCCCGTGTTTGTTCCTGGTCGTGTATTCAGCTGTACTGTTTTCGTCCCCAGTGTTTGTTCCTGGTCGTGTATTCAGCTGTACTGTTTTCGTCCCCCGTGTTTGTTCCTGGTCGTGTATTCTGCTGTACTGTTTTCGTCCCCCGTGTTTGTTCCTGGTCATGTATTCGGCTGTACTGTTTTCGTCCCCCGTGTTTGTTCCTGGTCGTGTATTCTGCTGTACTGTTTTCGTCCCCCGTGTTTGTTCCTGGTCGTGTATTCTGCTGTACTGTTTTCGTCCCCTGTGCTTGTTCCTGGTCGTGTATTCTGCTGTACTGTTTTCGTCCCCCGTGCTTGTTCCTGGTCATGTATTCTGCTGTACTGTTTTCGTCCCCCGTGCTTGTTCCTGGTCGTGTATTCTGCTGTACTGTTTTCGTCCCCTGTGTTTGGGGTATTTGTTTTTGATCACCCAGTGTTGCGTGATTGCATTAAATAGCACAGTATTGAACTCTCTGTTTCCTGCGTCTGTCTCCACACCTACAGCGTTACAAACCCTGGCCTTGCCCCGAACTGCCGCTCTTATGGGTCAGAATATAATGATGTAGTGACGTGTGGGAGGTCACAGATGGGAAGCTCTGCGTGGGTCGTGTAGGCTTCTCAATGACGCACTTCTCCGGCACATCTCTCTGGTTGTCCTCAAGATGTCAGTGTCCTTTTGGTCTGTTCCCTCTCCCTTGCTCTGGGAGGGGTCTTCTGAGGACAGACAGCTCTGTAGCTCAGAGCTCACAGCATAGGAATGAAACAGTGTAGATAACACGATTCGATGGAGAGTGGAGGTTAGGTGGTCCGACTTGAATTCACCCACTTTGACACAGCTACTCATCAGTAGCATGGGTAGAAAAATATGTATTTTTCTTCAACCTTGGGTTGAGTTTTGGGTTTGTTGACTTTTTAGACCTTGGCTGCAGCTTTGATCACTTAGTCTTATCTGTTCATTCTTAACTCACAGGTCTTATACCCTCGGGTCAGAAGTGGGCATAACCGCCCTTAGGGCAATTCTCTGGGCGTACCAAGGTAAGAGGCAAGGTCTAGATTTGACTCAAATCCAATTTTAGACAACTAACTACAAATTTCATCTTTACCAAAACATTCTCTTTGATTTGGACATTTTCCACACAACGTGCAATGTATAAACATCAAACATATACTGGGACAACTCTTAAAGTTACAATGTTTTCGTAATAAAGTCATCTATTAACCTTTAATAACAAAAGAAAATGACATACATTTTCATATTCCATCTATCGTTATGACCACCATTGTTCCAAAGTCTGAGGTTGGTTCTCCATAGTGAGAGGACAAAGGAATGTTGTCTGTGGCCTAAGATTTACCATGGGTGTGAAGGGTCATAAAACCATCACATCTTCAGACCCCTAGATCTCTCCTCCTCTGTTGGGGTTGAGAGATAATCTGTAGGGTTGTGGTCTCCTGTAACCTGACCTGATCAGGAAAGTCATGACACATGAGACAGTATCATACTTCTGAACACTGGCAGCCAATCTGTACATTTTTCCTCTGGCCAACCTTCACCACACATCCCCTCACTACCTATCCAGTTTCCATAACAGCCGGTGGCATAAATCATCCCATAATGATCACAGGGAGTTGTGGCTAAGACCTGGCAACATGTAGCCCAACAGCTGACCTAAGCCAGGGTCTACGAGGGCATAAGAGGTGTGAACTGCGACGGACGGACAACAGTGCTCACCATTAGCCTCATACTGGTTATTCTCAGACCTCATCAGTTGGCACAATTTATGGACAGAAACTATAGAAATTAAGAATAAAAATGAATACTGGATGAAATATATTAGGAGACATATACCGTACACGTGATCACAGAGAGATAACATAAGGAGTTATTTCCTAGCTTTTCTACTACATTCATAAATAAAAACTAACTATTTATCTGGGGGGTAGACAGCAGGAGACAAGGAGAAGGAGAAACAAAGATGGGAGTCAAAGAGAGAAGAGAGAAAGAAAGAGACAGAATGTGAGAGAGAGAGAGACAGAGAGACAGAGAGAGAGAGAGTCAGAGAGAGAGAGAGAGTCAGAGAGAGAGAGAGAGAGTCAGAGAGAGAGAGAAAGAGAGAAAGAGAGAGAGAGAGAGAGAGAAAGAGAGAAAGAGAGAAAGAGAGAGAGTCAGAGAGAGAGAGAGTGTCAGAGAGAGAGAGAGAAAGAGAGAGAGAGTCAGAGCGTGAAGGAAGGAGAGAGTGAGTTTGTGATGGCACCATGGTGAGAGAAGGAGGCTCCATGCTGTGCTGCCAGTGCCACAAACCCACAACCCTCTACCAATCTGGGCTGATCAAGCAGACAGATGGTTACGCACGCACACACACACACGCACGCTCGCACTTCCACCCTGCTACCATACAGCGGGTGAATGCAAGCATTTCGCGAGACTGTTACTCAAAACCTAATGTATACCTGACCCACCACTCCACCTTGGACAGCCTTTATGACCAGGTCCACCTCTACAAGGCAGCAATCCCAACTTTTGCCAGAACAGTGAAGGATGTTACCCTCAACCGTAGCCCCAGCACCTCACACAGGAGCAACAGAGCAAAGGACACCCCACCCAGACCATCGAGACACCCTCCCAGACCTGTAAGACCCCCTCCTGAAGGACCTGCACCGAGAGAACACATGCCAAGAGGACCTACACCCAGAGCACAGCATCACCAGCCACACCACAACCAGCTAAGACCCAAGAACACCCTGGCCACACCCTATATATGCCCCCCCATATCAGACCTATGCCCCTTCTGCTCACCCCATGCCTCTGTGGCAAGGACCTCAACATGACAGCAGGACCTATGCCCAGGCCGTGAGCAGAGCAACAGGCCCAACCCTCACTGTTACACCCATCCAAGCCCCATCCAGAGACCTAAGAGCTATGTATCAGATGCTCAACATGCTCCGCTCACACCTACTGTGATGGTCCGGGCCTAAACCACACAAAAACAACACTAGACACTATGGAATACAAAGCTTTTACTAGCTCATCCTGGAATATCCAAGGCCATATCCAAGGTCATCTGCCTTTGGCCTAAAGAACAGGAACCCAGACTTCATCAAAGAAATTGGAAATAAAGACATTGTCATCCTACAAGAGACATGGTATAAAGGAGACGTTCCCACTGGTTGCCCTTTAGGTTACAGAGAGCTGGTGGTCCCATCCACCAAACTACCAGGTGTGAAACAGGGAAGATACTCAGGGGGTATGCTAATTTGCTATAGAGCAGACCTAACCCACTCTGTTAAATTAGTCAAAACAGGAACATTTTACATCTGCCTAGAAATTAATAAGGAAATTATTTCAACAGAGAAATCTTGTGTGCTACCCAATCGAATCTCCAAACTTTAACGATGGCAGCTTCTCCATCCTAGAGGGGGAGATTTCCAGGCTCAGGCTCACATTTTCCAGGCTCAGAGACATGTACTGGTCTGTGGCAACCTAAATGCCAGAACAGAACAAGAACCCAAAACCCTCAGCACACAGGGAGACAAACACCTACACTACCGTTCAAATGTTTGGGGTCACTTAGAAATGTCCTTGTTTTTGTCCATTAAAATATCAAATTGATCAGAAATACAGTGTAGACATTGTTAATGTTGTAAATGACTATTGTAGCTGGAAACAGCTGATTTTTTATGGAGTGTCTATATAGGCGTACAGAGGCCCATTATCAGCAACCATCACTCCTGTGTTCCAATAGCACGTTGTGTTAGCTAATCCAAGTTCATCATTTTAAAAGGCTAATTTATCATTACAAAACCGTTTTGCTATTATGTTAGCACAGCTGGAAACTGTTGTCTGTTTAAAGAAGCAATACAACTGGCCTTCTATATACTAGTTGAGTGTCTAGAGGCTCAAAATGGCAGGCTCAATTATAGGCTCAAAATGGCCAGAAACAAAGACTTTCTTCTGAAACTCTGTAATGAATTTCCTCCTCTTCTTCCAAAGAGGAGAGGCGAAATGGATCAGAGGACCAATACGCGGCGTGGTAATTGTCCATGGTTCTTTTTAATGCGTTAAGGTACACATGAACAACTGACTACAAAAAAACAAGAAATGTGAAAACTCAAAACAGTCCTATCTGGTGAACAATCACCCCCAAACACACAGTGAAACCCAGGCTACCTAAGTATGATTCTCAATCAAAGACAACTAATGACACCTGCATCTGATTGAGAACCATACTAGGCCGAAACATAGAAATACCCAAAACATAGAAAAACAAACATAGACTGCCCACCCAACTCACGCCCTGACCATACTAACTAAATACAAAACACAGGAAATAAAGGTCAGAACGTGACAGTACCCCCCCTAAAGGTGCAGACTCCGGCCGCAAAACCTTGACCTATAGGGGAGGGTCTGGGTGGGCGTCTGTCCGCGGTGGCGGTTCTGGCGCGGGACGCGGCCCCTACTTCACCATTGTCTTAGTCCGCCTTATTGTCCGCCTCCGTGGCTTTCTCACCATGGCAACCCCTCTCAATGACCCCACTGGACAGAGGGGCAGCAGCTCGGGACAGAGGGGCAGAAGCCCTGTACAGAGGGGCAGGGGCTCGGGACAGAGGGGCAGGGGCTCTGGCGCCTCTGGGCTGAGGGGCCTCTGGGCCGAGGGGCTCTGGCGCCTCTGGGCCGAGGGGCTCTGGCGCCTCTGGGCCGAGGGGCTCTGGCGCCTCTGGGCCGAGGGGCTCCGGCAGCGGCGCCGGACAGGCGGGAGGCTCCGGCAGCGGCGCCGGACAGGCGGGAGGCTCCGGCAGCGGCGCCGGACAGGCGGGACGCTCCGGCAGCGGCGCAGGACAGGCGGGACGCTCCGGCAGCGGCACCGGACAGGCGGGACGCTCCGGCAGCGGCGCCGGACAGGCGGGAGCACCTGCAGGGAGGAGACAGAGAGACAGCCTGGTGCGTGGAGCTGCCACAGGAACCACCAGGCTGGGGAGACCTTCAGGAGGCTTGGTGTTAGGAGGAGCCTGAAAGACCGGGCTGTGGGGGACCACTGGAACTCTGGTGCGCAACCTTGGCACCACTTCCCCAGGCTGGACAACTACTCTAGCCCGGACCCTCCAGAGTGCAGGCACAGGTTGAACCGGGCTGTGGGTAAGCACGGGAGATCTAGTGCTTACTACACGCACCTCTCCCCTAGGCTCCACTCCCACAGTTGCCCGGCACGAGCGGAGCGCAGGCAGAGGACGCACTGCACCCTCCCAGCGCCCCGGAGACACAGCACGCAGAGCCGGCGCAGGATAACCTGGACCAAGACTGCGACGGCGACCAGACCCGCTGAGCAGGCACCATACGCCCTGGCTCAATGCCCACACTCGCATGGCACTTTCGGGGGGCTGCCCTATAGCGCACCGGGCTATGGACACGCACTGGCGACACCGTGCGCTTAACCGCATAACACGGTGCCTGACCAGTAATGCGCTGCTTATCATAAGCACGAGGAGTGAGCTCAGGTCTGCTACCTGGCTTAGTACCACACCTCGTGTGCCCCCCCCAAAAAAAAATTGGGGCTGCCTCTCGTACCTGTCGCACTGCCGTGCTGGCTCCTCATATTGCCTCCGCTCAGCTTTCGCTGCCTCCAGCTCTGCTTTGGGGCGGCGATTTTCCCCAGCCCGTGCCCAGGGTCCCTCTCCGTTCAGTATCTCCTCCCATGTCCAGGAGTCCTGTGATGCTGGCCTCTGTTGTTGATGCTGCTGCTGCTGTCGTCGCTGTCCTTTACCACGCCGCTTGGTCCGATTTGGGTGGGTGATTCTGTAATGAATTTCCTCCTCTTCTTCCGAAGAGGAGAGGCGAAACGGATCAGAGGACCAATACGCGGCGTGGTAATTGTCCATGGTTCTTTTTAATGCGTTAAGGTACACATGAACAACTGACTACAAAAAAACAAGAAATGTGAAAACTCTAAACAGTCCTATCTGGTGCAAAGACAGAGACAGGAACAATCACCCCCAAGCACACAGTGAAACCCAGGCTACCTAAGTATGATTCTCAATCAAAGACAACTAATGACACCTGCCTCTGATTGAGAACCATACTAGGCCGAAACATAGAAATACCCAAAACATAGAAAAACAAACATAGACTGCCCACCCAACTCACGCCCTGACCATACTAACTAAATACAAAACACAGGAAATAAAGGTCAGAACGTGACAAACTCGTCAGTCCATTCTTGTTCTGAGAAATGAAGGCTATTCCATGCCCAGAAATTTCCCAGAAACGGAAGACCTCATACAACGCTGTGTACTAATGCCTTCACAGACAGTGCAAACTGTCTCTAACCAGAAAAGAAAGAGGAGTGGGAGGCCCCGGTGCACAACTGAGCAAGAGGACAGGTACATTAAAGTGTTTAGTTTGTCTCACAAGTCCTCAACTTGCAAATATCAAATGGGCTTTTTACCAAATGACCGTTTGACACCCCAAATGACAAACAAACAAATAAAACAAAGGCAAAGTCTTCTCATGCTTTGTTAATTAAAAACAACAACTTTTGACTCAATTTGCCAGAAGGGTCTGAAATACCAATTGATGGAAAGTGGTGATGGGGGAAAAACACATGACATTATAAAATGTATGTACACAAACAACAAGTGTGAGGTTAAAATTGGCAAAATCCCACACACACCGGGGGTGAGACAGGGATGAGGCTTAAGCCCCACCCTCTTTAACGTATATATCAACAAATTGGCGAGGGCTCTAGAACAATCTGCAGCACCCGGCCTCACCATACTAGAGTCCAAAGTCAATTGTCTACTGTGTGCTTCTGTCGCCAGCCGAGGAGGGCTTGCAGCAGCACCTAGATCTTCCTCACAGTTCTGTCAGACCTGGGCCCTGACATTAAATGATGGTGTTCCAATAAAGGCTAATTTACCTGGATCACGAATACAAATTCCATCCGAGCAGAATCAGGCCGATACCCGTTAATTATCAAAATCCAGAAAAGAGCTGTTACATTCCACAACCACCTAAAAGGAAGCGATTTCCAAACGTTTCATTAAAAAGCCATCACCTGCAGAGAGATTAACCTGGAGAAGAGGTCCCTAAGCAAGCTGGTCCTGGGGCTCTGTTCAGTGTAATATTTACTGTACATTTTTTATTGTTTGTTTCACTTTTGTTTACTATCTATTTCACTTGCTTTGGCATTGTCAACATATGTTTCCCATGCCAATGAAGCCCCTTGAAAACTTCTTATGGCTTGGGGGCAGTATTGAGTAGCTTGGATGAATAAGGTGTCCAGAGTAAACTGCCTGCTACTCAGGCCCAGAAGCTAAGATATGCATATTATTAGTATTTGGATAGACAACACTCTGACATTTCTAAAACTGTTTGACTGATGTCTGTAAGTATAACAGAACTCATATGGCAGGCAAAAACCTGAGAAAAAATCCAAACAGGAAGTGTGAAATCTGAGGTTTGTAGTTGTTCAACTCATTGCCTATCAAATATACAGTGTCTATGGGGTCATATTGCACTTCCTAAGGCTTCCGCTAGATGTCAACAGTCTTTAGAACCTTGTTTCAGGCTTCTACTGTGAAGGAGGAGGAAATGAGAGCTCTTTGAATCCAGTGTCTGCCATGAGCTGATCACGCACGCTCCCGTGAGAGGTAGCTGCGTTCCTTTTCATTTCTAAAGACATAGGAATTCTTCGGTTGGAACATTATTGAAGCTTTATGTTAAAAACATCCTAAAGATTGATTCTATACATCATTTGACATGTTTCTACGGACTGTAACGGAACTTTTTGACTTTTCGTCTGGACCTAGTGATCGCGCCTCATGAATTTGGATTTGTGAACTAAATGTGCGAACAACAAGGAGGTATTTGGGCATAAATGATGGACTTTATCAAACAAAAAAAACATTTATTGTGGAAATGGGATTCCTGGGATTGCATTCTGATGAAGGTCATCAAAGGTAAGTGAATATTTACAATGTTATTTCTGACTTCTGTTGACTCCACAACATGGCGGGTATCTGTATGGCTTGTTTTGGTGTCTGAGCACTGTACTCAGATTATTGCATGGTGTGCTTTTTCCGTAAAGTTTTTTTGAAATCTGACACAGCGGCTGCATTAAAGGAGAAGTGGATCTAAAATTCCATGTATAACGCTTGTATCTTATAGTAATGTTTATAATGAGTATTTCTGTAAATTGTTGTGGCTCTCGCAAAATCATTGGATGTTTTGGAACTACTGAACATAGCGCGCCAATGTAAACTGAGATTTTTGGACATAAATATGAACTTTATCGAACAAAACATGCATCTATTGTGTAACATGAAGTCCTATGAGTGTCATCTGATGAAGAATATCTAAGGTCAGTGATTCATTTTATCTCTATTTCTGCTTTTTGTGACTCCTCTCTTTTGCTGAAAAAATGGCTGTGTTTTTCTGTGACTAGGCACTCATCTAACATAATCGTTTGGTGTGCTTTCGTCGTAAAGCCTTTTTGAAATTGGACACTGTGGTGGGATTAACAACAAGTTTATCTTTAAAATGGTGTATAATACTTGTATGTTTGAGGAATTTTAATTATGACATTTCTGTTGTTTGAATTTGGCTCCCTGCACTTTCACTGGCTGTTGTCATATCGATCCCAGGAGCAGGATCTAAGCCATAAGAAGTTCAATTGAAATTGATTTGAGATTGAGAGAGAGAGGGTGTGACTAAGCTAGAGCCAATGTTTAAATCTGTAATTACAACTGCTTAACACAAGCCCATAAGCAGCTGGTGGGAGTGAGTGACACAGAACCTCCAGATATTCTGCTTGTAGTGTGTGTAAGTGAGTGTTTTGTACGAGTGTGCATATGTGTGGGTGTGTGTGAATGCGGGGCGGCAGGGTAGCCTAGTGGTTAGAGCGTTGGACTAGTAACCGGAAGGTTCAAAGTTCAAACCCCCGAGCTGACAAGGTACACATCTGTCGTTCTGCCCCTGAACAGGCAGTTAACCCACTATTCCTAGGCCATCATTGAAAATAAGAATTTGTTCTTAACTGACTTGCCTGGTTAAATAAAGGTAAAATAAAAAAATAAAAAATAATGCTTAAGTACGGCTGGGGGCTCAGGGTGTCATTAATATAGTTCTGCCTCTCTAACACACACTAACAGAACACATTAACACAAAGTAAAAGACACACAGCCTTATACAGGAGCTGAGGCAGACTGAACTAACGTTGAAAAGCACCTCATCAGAGAACAAAAAGTCAGCTAAAAAGAGACAATGAGCCAAATGAACCTTCATTATGCTCTCCCCCCTCCTGTTCTCCCCCCCGTCCTGTTCTCCCCCGTGCTGCTATTCCCCCTCCTGCTCTTCAACCTCAGTACCAAACATCAGCTCAACTTCAGTACCAAACATCAGCTCAACCTCAGTACCAAACGTCAGCTCAACCTCAGTACCAAACGTCAGCTCAACCTCAGTACCAAACATCAGCTCAACCTCAGTACCAAACGTCAGCTCAACCTCAGTACCAAACGTCAGCTCAACCTCAGTACCAAACGTCAGCTCAACCAGCTCAACCTCAGTACCAAACATCAGCTCAACCTCAGTACCAAACATCAGCTGGTCAGACACTATTCTGTTATAATTTCCATTCCCACAGGAAGAATACAACCCTAACTCCACTCAGGGGGACCCATTTCACTGTGACCCCAGCAGAGGGCTGTTCGTATTACCGCCACACCGGCAGTCATAAGTCATGACCACAGTAAAATTCCACGCAACAGTTGAGTCATGGTAATCTCCTCTTATGCAGTCTGTTGATGGTTTGGTGGTACCCAACTTGCTAAGTACCATCAGGTTCTTGTGACCTGGTACTCAGGGCCTATTGTTTCTCCATCAAGTCCTAATGGCCTGGTACTCAGGGCTCCATTGTTTCTCCATCAGGTCCTAATGGCCTGGTACTCAGGGCTATGTTGTACCTCGATCAGGTTCTAATGGCCTGGTACTCAGGGCTCTGTTGTACCTCGATCAGGTTCTAATGGCCTGGTACTCAGGGCTCTATTGTTTCTCCAGAGCAGTGTGGAGTGGAAGAGAGCAGGGTGGAGTGGAAGAGAGCAGGGTGGAGTGGAAGAGAGCAGGGTGGAGTGGAAGAGAGCAGGGTGGAGTGGAAGAGAGCAGGGTGGAGTGGAAGAGAGCAGGGTGGAGTGGAAGAGAGCAGGGTGGAGTGGGAGAGAGCAGGGTGGAGTCGGAGAGTGCAGGGTGGAGTGGAAGACAGCAGGGTGGAAAGAAAGAGAGCAGGGTGGAGTGGGAGAGAGGGGGAGAGGAAGACAGCAGGGTGGAGAGGAAGAGAGCAGGGTGGAGTGGAAGAGAGCAGGGTGGAGTGGGAGAGAGCAGGGTGGAGAGTGGAAGAGAGCAGGGTGGAGTGGAAGACAGCAGGGTGGAGTGGAAGAGAGCAGGGTGGAGAGGAAGAGAGCAGGGTGGAGTGGGAGAGAGCAGGGTGGAGTGGAAGAGAGCAGGGTGGAAAGGAAGAGAGCAGGGTGGAGTGGGAGAGAGCAGGGTGGAGAGGAAGAGAGCAGGGTGGAGAGGAAGAGAGCAGGGTGGAGTGGAAGAGAGCAGGGTGGAGAGGAAGAGAGCAGGGTGGAGAGGAAGAGAGCAGGGTGGAGAGGAAGAGAGCAGGGTGGAGTGGGAGAGAGCAGGGTGGAGTGGAAGAGAGCAGGGTGGAGTGGAAGACAGCAGGGTGGAAAGGAAGAGAGCAGGGTGGAGTGGGAGAGAGCAGGGTGGAGTGGAAGAGAGCAGGGTGGAAAGGAAGAGAGCAGGGTGGAGAGGAAGAGAGCAGGGTGGAGTGGGAGAGAGCAGGGTGGAGTGGAAGAGAGCAGGGTGGAGTGGGAGAGAGCAGGGTGGAGAGGAAGAGAGCAGGGTGGAATGGAAGAGAGCAGGGTGGAGTGGAAGACAGCAGGGTGGAAAGGAAGAGAGCAGGGTGGAGTGGGAGAGAGCAGGGTGGAGTGGAAGAGAGCAGGGTGGAAAGGAAGAGAGCAGGGTGGAGAGGAAGAGAGCAGGGTGGAGTGGGAGAGAGCAGGGTGGAGTGGAAGAGAGCAGGGTGGAGTGGGAGAGAGCAGGGTGGAGAGGAAGAGAGCAGGGTGGAATGGGAGAGAGCAGGGTGGAGTGGGAGAGAGCAGGGTGGAGTGGAAGACAGCAGGGTGGAGTGGAAGAGAGCAGGGTGGAAAGGAAGAGAGCAGGGTGGAGTGGGAGAGAGCAGGGTGGAGTGGAAGACAGCAGGGTGGAGTGGAAGAGAGCAGGGTGGAAAGGAAGAGAGCAGGGTGGAGTGGGAGAGAGCAGGGTGGAGTGGAAGACAGCAGGGTGGAGTGGAAGAGAGCAGGGTGGAAAGGAAGAGAGCAGGGTGGAGTGGGAGAGAGCAGGGTGGAGTGGAAGAGAGCAGGGTGGAAAGGAAGAGAGCAGGGTGGAGTGGAAGAGAGCAGGGTGGAGTGGGAGAGAGCAGGGTGGAGTGGAAGAGAGCAGGGTGAAGAGGAAGAGAGCAGGGTGGAGTGGGAGAGAGCAGGGTGGAGTGGAAGAGAGCAGGGTGGAGTGGGAGAGAGCAGGGTGGAGTGGGAGAGAGCAGGGTGGAGAGGAAGAGAGCAGGGTGGAGAGGAAGAGAGCAGGGTGGAGAGGAAGAGAGCAGGGTGGAGAGGAAGAGAGGGGGGAGAGGAAGACAGCAGGGTGGAGAGGAAGGGAGCAGGATGGAGAGGGAGAGCGGACGAGAGGAAGGAGAGGAAGAGAGAATGAGAGGGGAAGAGAGGAAGACTAAGAAAGGGGTGAGAGAGGATGAAGGGGGTAGAATGGAAGAGAGAAGAGAGAGGAAGTGAGGGAGGATAGAGAGGGGAGAGAAGAAAAGAGAAGGGAGAGAGGAAGATGAATATAGGGGCAAAGAGAAGGAGAAAAGGTATGAGGAAGAGAGCAGAAGAGAGGAAGAAAGAGGAGGAGATAGGGGCAGAGTAGAGCAGAGAGCGGGGAGGAAAGAGAGGAATGGGAAAGGCCAGAGTATAAAGCATTGTTTATCAAACTGACCTGACTCACAGTACTTCATGAATCTGTTTTCACTTCTGTCACTTGCACACACACACACACACACACACACACACACACACACACACACACACACACACACACACACACACACACACACACACACACACACACACACACACACACACACACACACACACACACACACACACACACACACACACAAAATATGTGTTGTTTCTCCATTTCCACAGTAGGATTCCAGGCAGAGGCAGCTCGTGCCATATGAATTATAGATCACCTTATTTGAACAGATCCCATCATGCAGTTAGTCTGGAGAAAAACTGACCTTATGAAATGGTAATGTTACAAATAGCTCATAAATAAACCAACTAGTTACATCCTGTGGAGAGTATGAAGTAGTATCCAATCTATCAAATGAGATCATGACAGAAGAAGCTTTGTTAATGACGATGGAAAGAGTTGCAGTACAGTACCATAGTATTTGGATTGACAGTCAGACTAGTTATCATCGGTGTGGTCAGTAACCAGTCAAAGCCCCACATACATCAAACATCCCTGCTCCACTGTGCCAGTTCTGCTAGAGGCTCTTTGGATCAAAGTAAAGCTGCCCAAATATAAGTGCAGGGCAGCTTGAGTGTGTGTGCGTGGTGAGGCAGGAAGGGTGTGTGTGTAGTTGTGTATGTGTGAGATGCGTGAATGTGCATTAGTGTGTGTGTATGCTTGCATGCCATGCATGACGCATGGTGGAGTGTGTGTGTGATAGCGTGACACGAAGAGAGCGTGCTGTGTGGTACAATCCATATTCAGGGATCACCTTTGGCCCCTATCAACAGTCAGGGCTATCAACAGTCAGGCCTATCAAAAGTTAGGCCTATCAATAGTCAGACCTATCAACAGTCAGACCTATCAAATCAAAGTTTATTTGTCACGTGCGCCAAATACAACAGGTCCTTACAGTGAAATGCTTACCTACAGGCTCTAACCAATAGGGTGAAAAAAGGTACGTGTGTGTGTGTGTGTGTGTGTGTGTGTGTGTGTGTGTGTGTGTGTGTGTGTGTGTGTGTGTGTGTGTGTGTGTGTGTGTGTAGGTAAGTAAAGAAATAAAACAACAGTAAAAATACATTTGAAAATAAGAGTAGCAAGGCTATATACAGACACCGGTTAGTCAGGCTTATTGAAGTAGTATGTGCATGTAGGTATGATTAAAGTGACTATGCATATGATGAACAGATAGTAGCAGTAGTGTAAAAAGAGGGGTTGGCGGGTGGTGGGACACATTGCAGATAGCCCGGTTTGCCAATGTGCAGGAGCACTGGTTGGTCGGGCCAATTGAGGTATGTACATGAATGTATAGTTAAAGTGCGTATAAGATAAACAGAGAGTAGCAGCAGCGTAAAAGAGGGGTTGGGGGGGCACACAATGCAAATAGTCTGGGTAACCATTTGGTTGCCTGTTCAGGAGTCTTATGGCTTGTGGGTAAAAACTGTTGAGAAGCCTTTTTGTCCTAGACTTGGCATTCCAGCACCGCTTGCCATGCGGTAGTAGAGAGAACAATCTATGACTGGGGTGGCTGGGCTCTTTGACAGTTTTCAAGGCCTTCCTCTGACACCGCCTGGTGTATTGGTCCTGGATGGCAGGCAGCTTTGACCCAGTGATGTACTGGGCCGTACGCACTACCCTCTGAAGTGCCTTGCGGTCGGAGGCCGAGAAATTACCGTACCAGGCAGTGATGCAACCGGTCAGGATGCTCTCGATGTTGCAGCTGTAGAACCTTTTGAGGATCTCAGGACCCATGCAAAATCTTTTTAGTTTCCTGAGGGGGAATAGGCTTTGTCATGCCCTCTTCACGACTGTCTTGGTGTGTTTGGACCATTCTAGTTTGTTGGTGATGTGGACACCAAGGAATTTGGAGATCTCAACCTGCTCTACTACAGCCCCATCGATGAGAATGGGGACGTGCTTAGTGCTCCTTTTCCTGTCGTCCACAATCCTCTCCTTTGTCTTGGTTAAGTTGAGGGATAGGTTGTTATTCTGGCACCACCCGGTCAGATATCTGACCTCCTCCCTATAGGCTGTCTCGTCGTTGTCGATGATCAGGCCTATCACTGTTGTGTCGTCAGCAAACTTAATGATGGTGTTGGAGTCGTGCCTGGCCATGCAGTCATGGGTGAACAGGGAGTACAGATGGGGACTGAGCACGCACCCCTGGAGAGCTCCAGTGTTGAGGATCAGCGTGGCAGATGTGTTGCTACCCACCCTTACCACCTGGGGGCAGCCCATCAGTAAGTCCAGGATCCAGTTGCAGAGGGAGGTGTTTAGTCCCAGGTTCCTTAGCTTAGTGATGAGCTTTGAGGGTACTATGGTGTTGAACGCTGAGCTGTAGTCAATGAATAGCATTCTCACATAGGTGTTCCTTTTATCCAGGTGGGAAAGGGCAGTGTGGAGTGCAATAGAGATTGCATCATCTGTGGATCTGTTTGGGCGGTATGCAAATTGGATTGGGTCTAGGGTTTCTGGGATAATGGTGTTGATGTGAGCCATTACCAGCCTTTCAAAGCACTTCATGGTTACGGATGTGAGTGCCACGGGTCTCTAGTCATTTAGGCAGGTTGCCTTTGTGTTCTTGAGAACAGGGACTACGGTGGTCTGCTTGAATCATGTTGGTATTACAGACCTACCAGTTGGTCAGCACATGCCCAGAGCACACGTCCTGGTAATCCATCTGGCCCCGCAGCCTTGTAAATGTTGACCTGTTTAAAGGTCTTACTCATGTCGGCTACGGAGAGCGTGATCACACAGTCATCTGGAACAGCTGATGCTCTCATGCATGCCTCAGTGTTGCTTGCCTCGAAGCGAGCATTGAAGTGATTTAGCTCGTCTGGTGGCTCGTGTCACTGGGCAGCTCGGGGCTGTGCTTCCCTTTGTAGTCTGTAATAGTTTGCAAGCTCTGCCACATCCGACGAGCGTCAGAGCTGGTGTAGTATGATTCAATCTTAGCCCTGCATTGACGCTTTACCTGTTTGATGGTTCGTCGCAGGGCAGAGCGGGATTTCTTGTAAGCTTCCGGGTTAGAGTCCTGCACCTTGAAAGCGGCAGCTCTACCCTTTAGCTCAGTGCGAATGTTGCCTGTAATCCATGGCTTCTGGTTAGGGTATGTACGTACAGTCACTGTGGGGATGACGTCCTCAATGCACTTATTGATAAAGCCAGTGACTGATGTGGTGTACTCCTCAATGTCATCAGAAGAATCCCGGAACATATTCCAGTCTGTGATAGCAAAACAGTCCTGTAGTAGTTTAGCATCTGCTTCATCTGACCATATTTTTATAGACCAAGTCACTGGTGCTTCCTGCTTTCATTTTTGCTTGTAAGCAGGAATCAGGAGGATAGAGTTGTGGTTGGATTTACCAAATGGAGGGCGGGGGAGAGCTTTGTACGCATCTATTATATTATTATTATTATTATTATTCTGTGTGTGGAGTACAGGTGATCTAGAATTGTTTTCCCTCTTGTTGCACATGTAACATGTTGATAGAGTTTTGTAGAACTGATTCAAAACCTCTTAGAGCAAGGTGAGACGCTAGCGTCTCACTTAGCCAACAGGAAATGCAAATGCGCAACGCCAAATGCTAATAGTACTCGCTAAAACTCAAACTTTCATTAAAACACACATGCAGGGTACTAAATTAAAGCTACACTCGTTGTGAATCTAGCCAACAAGTCAGATTTTTAAAATGCTTTTCGGCGAAAGCATGAGAAGCTATTATCTGATAGCATGCAACACCCCGAAATACCTGAAGGGGATGTAAACAAAAGAATTAGCGTAGCTGGCGCTACACAAAACGCAGAAATAAAATATAAAACATTCATTACCTTTGACGAGCTTCTTTGTTGGCACTCCTATATGTCCCATAGACATCACAATTGGGTCTTTTTTTTTTCGATTAAATCCGTCCATGTATACCGAAAATGAACATTTATGAAGCCCGTCTGATCCAGGAAAAAACTGCTTTACAAAACGCAACGTCATTTTTTTAATTAAAAAAGTTGCCTATAAACTTTGACAAAAAACACTTCAAACTACTTTTGTAATCCAACTTCAGGTATTAGTAAACGCTAATAATCGATCAAATTGATCACGGGGCGATGTGTATTCAATAGCTCCACGTCTTGAAATGATGGTCGATATTCTCCCTTTCAAAACTTCCTGTCGTGTACCGGATGACATGAAGTGCCTCTTCTTCATTTCATCAACTTCAAGCCAATTGCCAAGACATGCAACATCGTGTGGAAGCTGTCGGACTTGTAAACTGGGAGCTATCTATTTTCCCTTGCCATAGACAATACAGCCAACTGGTGGATTTATATATATATTTTTTTTGGTGAACAGTTTTCCTTGGGGTTTTGCCTGTTAAACACGTTCTGTTATAGTCACAGACATGGTTCTTCAGACCAGTTCTAGAAACATCAGAATGTTTCCTATCCACACATACTAATTAAATGAATATACTATATTCCTGGCATGAGTAGCAGGACGTTGAAATTTTGCACGATTTTTAACAAAATGTTGAAAAAAATCACGCTATCTTTAAGAGGTTTTAAGTTTCCCTAAATTAAAGTCTCCGGCCACTAGGAGCGCCACCTCTGGGTGAGTGGTTTCCTGTTTTGTCATTTCCATATACAGCTGACTGAGTGCGGTCTAAGTGCCAGCATCTGTCTGTGGTGGTAAATAAACAGTCACAAACAGTATAGCTGAGAACTCTCGAGGCAAGTAGTGTGGCCTGCAGTTTATCACAATATACTCTACTTCAGGCGAGCAAAATCTAGAGGCTTCCTTAGATTTAGTGCACCAGCTGTTGTTTACAAATATGCACCGACCGCCACCCCTCGTCTTTCCGGAGGGGGCTGTTCCATCCTGCCGGTGCAGAGTGTATCCCGCTAGCTGAATATCCATGTCGTCAATTCAGCCACGATTCCGTGAAACATAGGATATTACAGTTATTGATGTCCCGTTGGTAGGATATTATTGATCGTACCTCGTCTAGTTTATTGTCCAATGATTGCACGTTGGCGAGTAAAATTTACGGTAATGGCAGCTTTCCTAGTTGCCTTCTGCGGGTCCGGACGAGGCATCCAGCTCTTCTTCCTCTGTGTCGCTTCTTTTTGTGAATAATTGGGATGTCTGCCCTGTGGGGTGTTTGGAGAATATTGTGTGAGTCCTACTTGCTGCTGTTGTTGTTGTTGAAAAAACCTGAGGTGAGTGATCACTTTCCTGATATCTAGAAGCTCTTTGTCTAATCCGAGGTGAGTGATCACTGTCCTGATATCTAGAAGCTCTTTGTCTAATCCGAGGTGAGTGATCGCTGTATTGATATCCAGAAACTCTTTGTCTAATCCGAGGTGAGTGATCACTGTCCTGATATCTTGAAGCTCTTCATCTAATCCGAGGTGAGTGATCGCTGTCCTGATATCCAGAAGCTCTTTGTCTAATCCGAGGTGAGTGATCACTGTCCTGATATCTAGAAGCTCTTTGTCTAATCCGAGGTGAGTGATCACTGTCCTGATATCTAGAAGCTCTTCATCTAATCGGAGGTGAGTGATCGCTGTCCTGATATCCAGAAGTTCTTTGTCTAATCCGAAGTGAGTGATCACTGTCCTGATATCTAGAAGCTCTTTGTCTAATCCGAGGTGAGTGATCACTGTCCTGATATCTAGAAGCTCTTTGTCTAATCCGAAGTGAGTGATCACTGTCCTGATATCCAGAAGTTCTTTGTCTAATCCGAAGTGAGTGATCACTGTCCTGATATCTAGAAGTTCTTTGTCTAATCCGAAGTGAGTGATCACTGTCCTGATATCCAGAAGTTCTTTGTCTAATCCGAGGTGAGTGATCACTGTCCTGATATCCAGAAGTTCTTTGTCTAATCCGAAGTGAGTGATCACTGTCCTGATATCTAGAAGTTCTTTGTCTAATCCGAAGTGAGTGATCACTGTCCTGATATCCAGAAGTTCTTTGTCTAATCCGAGGTGAGTGATCACTGTCCTGATATCCAGAAGTTCTTTGTCTAATCCGAAGTGAGTGATCACTGTCCTGATATCTAGAAGTTCTTTGTCTAATCCGAAGTGAGTGATCACTGTCCTGATATCCAGAAGTTCTTTGTCTAATCCGAGGTGAGTGATCACTGTCCTGATATCTAGAAGCTCTTTTCTGCTGTAAGATACAGTTGCAGAAACATTATGTACCAAATAATTTACAAATATCACCAACAAAAAAACACATAATAGCACAATTGGTTAGGAGACCGTAAAATGGCGGCCATCTCCTCCGGCGCCATTTTAATCAGTCTTATTCCGTTTACAGTCAGGCCTATCAACAGTCAGGCCTATCAACAGCCAGGCCTATCAACAGCCAGGCCTATCAACAGTCAGGCCTATCAACAGTCAGGCCTATCAACAGTCAGGCCTATCAACAGCCAGGCCTATCAACAGCCAGGCCTATCAACAGGCAGGCCTATCAACAGGCAGGCCTATCAACAGGCAGGCCTATCAAAAGCCAGGCCTATCAACAGGCAGGCCTATCCAAGTGGCCAGAGAGGGGGAATGAGAGGGGGAGAGGTGAGGGATGAAAGGGGAGAACAGGGGTTCAGGGAAATAGAAGAAGGCAAGATGGGGGTGGGAGATGTGGAAATGATGGTGGAATGTGGAAGAAAATATGAGAGTTCTAATGCGCTTGTGTAACTGTGTACAGCTTGAGTGTTTGTATGTCTGGACAATGTGTGTGCACGTGTGTGTGTGTGCGTGTGTGTGCGTGTGCGTGTGTTTGTGTGTGTGTGCATGTGCGTGTGTGTGTGTGTGTACCCCAGCGTGTACACAGCAGGTTTCATTTCCTTTGAGAGCTGAGCTGCAGTGACATCAGTTTCCGGCAACACACCAGCCGTTGCCATGGCACCTCTCCTCTCCCCTCTCCCATCTTTCTCCCCTCTCCTCTCTCCCCTCCTCCTCCCCTCTCCTCTCAATTCAATTCAATTCAAGGGGCTTTATTGGCATGGGAAATATGAATTAACATTGCCAAAGCAAGTGAGGTAGATAATATACAAAAGTGAAATAAACAATAACAATTAACAGTAAACATTACACATACAGAAGTTTCAAAACAATAAAGACATTACAAATGTCATATTATATATATATATACATATATACAGTTTTGTAACAATGTACAAATGGTTAAAGTACACAAGGGAAAATAAATAAGCATAAATATAGGTTGTATTTACTCTTCTCCCCTCCACCTCTCCATTCCTCTCCCCTCTCCCCTCCTCCCCTAATCTCCTCTTTTCTGTCCCATCTCCTCCCCTTTCCTCTCTCCCCTCCTCATCTATTGGCGTTTGCACAGCCGGTTAGTGTGTTTGCAGAGCCATCAACAAGCTTTAGCCAACTCCCATGGTCGCCCCTGCTTGGCCTGTCTTCCTTATTTGTTTGAGCTTTGCCTCCACCACTCTCTCTCTCTCTCTCTCTCTCTCTCTCTCTCTAGAGCTCCCTCACTCACACTGCCTGCTAATGCCACTGCAGTATTCTCTGTTTCTCTGCATATAAATGGTGTACCCATTTCCATCTCTCTACCTCTCTAAATAGTGTACCCATTTCCAATCCCCTACCTCTAAATGGTGTACCGATTTCCATCTCTCTACCTCTCTAAAACAATTTTTTATTTTTATTTTACTAGGCAAGTCAGTTAACCTGTTCAACCTATGGGGGCGCTATGTCATTATTGGATAAAAAGACGTGCCCGTTTTAAGCGCAATATTTTGTCACGAAAAGATGCTCGACTATGCATGGAATTGACAGCCTTGGAAAGACAAAACTCTGACGTCTCCAAAACTGCAAAGATATTATCTGTGAGTGAACTAATGCAAGTCAATCACAGTCAATCACGGACTACAAGATGAAATCCAGCCCAGTCACGGACCAGGATGTCTTGCTCCCAGGCAGACTAAATAACTTTTTTGCCCGCTTTGAGGACAATACAGTGCCACTGACACGGCCTGCAACGGAAACATGCGGTCTCTCCTTCACTGCAGCCGAGGTGAGTAAGACATTTAAACGTGTTAACCCTCGCAAGGCTGCAGGCCCAGACGGCATCCCCAGCCGCGCCCTCAGAGCATGCGCAGACCAGCTGGCCGGTGTGTTTACGGACATATTCAATCAATCCCTATACCAGTCTGCTGTTCCCACATGCTTCAAGAGGGCCACCATTGTTCCTGTTCCCAAGAAAGCTAAGGTAACTGAGCTAAACGACTACCGCCCCGTAGCACTCACTTCCGTCATCATGAAGTGCTTTGAGAGACTAGTCAAGGACCATATCACCTCCACCCTACCTGACACCCTAGACCCACTCCAATTTGCTTACCGCCCAAATAGGTCCACAGACGATGCAATCTCAACCACACTGCACACTGCCCTAACCCACCTGGACAAGAGGAATACCTACGTGAGAATGCTGTTCATCGACTACAGCTCGGCATTCAACACCATAGTACCCTCCAAGCTCGTCATCAAGCTCGAGACCCTGGGTCTCGACCCCGCCCTGTGCAACTGGGTACTGGACTTCCTGACGGGCCGCCCCCAGGTGGTGAGGGTAGGCAACAACATCTCCTCCCCGCTGATCCTCAACACGGGGGCCCCACAAGGGTGCGTTCTGAGCCCTCTCCTGTACTCCCTGTTCACCCACGACTGCGTGGCCACGCACGCCTCCAACTCAATCATCAAGTTTGCGGACGACACAACAGTGGTAGGCTTGATTACCAACAACGACGAGACGGCCTACAGGGAGGAGGTGAGGGCCCTCGGAGTGTGGTGTCAGGAAAATAACCTCACACTCAACGTCAACAAAACTAAGGAGATGATTGTGGACTTCAGGAAACAGCAGAGGGAACACCCCCTATCCACATCGATGGAACAGTAGTGGAGAGGGTAGCTAGTTTTAAGTTCCTCGGCATACACATCACAGACAAACTGAATTGGTCCACTCACACTGACAGCGTCGTGAAGAAGGCGCAGCAGCGCCTATTCAACCTCAGGAGGCTGAAGAAATTCGGCTTGTCACCAAAAGCACTCACAAACTTCTACAGATGCACAATCGAGAGCATCCCGGCGGGCTGTATCACCGCCTGGTACGGCAACTGCTCCGCCCTCAACCGTAAGGCTCTCCAGAGGGTAGTGAGGACTGCACAACGCATCACCGGGGGCAAACTACCTGCCCTCCAGTACACCTACACCACCCGTTGTTACAGGAAGGCCATAAAGATCATCAAGGACATCAACCACCCGAACCACTGCCTGTTCACCCCGCTATCATCCAGAAGGCGAGGTCAGTACAGGTGCATCAAAGCTGGGACCGAGAGACTGAAAAACAGCTTCTATCTCAAGGCCATCAGACTGTTAAACAGCCACCACTAACATTGAGTGGCTGCTGCCAACACACTGTCATTGACACTGACCCAACTCCAGCCATTTTAATAATGGGAATTGATGGGAATTATGTAAATATATCACTAGCCACTTTAAACAATGCTACCTTATATAATGTTACTTACCCTACATTATTCATCTCATATGCATATACTGTACTCTACATCATCGACTGCATCCTTATGTAACACATGTATCACTAGCCACTTTAACTATGCCACTTTGTTTACTTTGTCTACACACTCATCTCATATGTATATACTGTACTCGATACCATCTACTGTATGCTGCTCTGTACCATCACTCATTCATATATCCTTATGTACATGTTCCTTATCCCCTTACACTGTGTATAAGACAGTAGTTTTGGAATTGTTAGTTAGATTACTTGTTGGTTATCACTGCATTGTCGGAACTAGAAGCACAAGCATTTCGCTACACTCGCATTTAACATCTGCTAACCATGTGTATGTGACAAATAAAATGTGATTTGATTTGATTTGATTTGCAACAGGCGAAACCAAGATGAAGTTTCGTACAGGAAATGCCCCAGATTCTGAAGGCGCTGTGTTCCAATGTCTCCTTATATGGCTGTGAATGCGCCAGGAATGAGCCTGCAGTTTCTGTCTATTCGTGTCTGCAGCATTGTGACCTGTTTGTAGGCATATCATTGGAAGATTGACCATAAGAGACTACATTTACCTGGTGTCCCGCCCGGTGTCCTGTGTGCGTAATCTGTAGGTCCATGCGCGTTCCATTTCTTCAGAAGAGAAAGTAAAAGTCCATCGTGGCAGTTATCGTCGATAGATATGTGAAAAACACCTTGAGGGTTGATTCTAAACATCGGTTTGCCATGTTTCTGTCGATATTATGGAGTTAATTTGGAAAACAGTTTGCGTTTTAATAACTTAATATATATATATTTTTTCCCAAATGTGATGAACAAAACGGAGCGATTCGTCGATACAAATAATATTTTTTGTAAAAACGGAACATTTGCTATCTAACAGAGTCTCCTCATTGAAAACATCTGAAGTTCTTCAAAGGTAAATTATTTTATTTGAATGCTTTTCTGTTTTTTGTGGAAAATGTTGCATGCTGAATGCTAACGCTAAATGATACGCTAAATGCTACGTTAGCTATCAATACTGTTACACAAATGCTTGTTTTGCAATGGTTGAGAAGCATATTTTGAAAATCTGAGATGACAGTGTTGTTAACAAAAGGCTAAGCTTGAGAGCAAATAGATTTTTTTCATTTCATTTGCGATTTTCATGAATAGTTAACGTTGCGTTATGGTAATGAGCTTGAGGCTGTAGTCACGATACCGGATCCGGGATGGCTCGACGCAAGAAGTTAAGAACAAATTCTTATTTTCAATGACGGCCTAGGAACAGTGGGTTAACTGCCTGTTCAGGGGCAGAATGACAGATTTCTACCTTGTCAAGTGGGGGATTTTAACTTACAACCTTTCGGTTACTAGTCCAATGCTCTAACCGCTAGGCAGCCCCAGTATCCCTCGAACTCTCGAAATGGTGTACCCATTCCATCTCTCTACCTCTCTAAATGGTGTACCCATTTCCAATCCTTCTACCTCTCTAAATGGTGTACCCATTTCCATCCCTCTAACTCTCTAAATGGTGTACCCATTTCCATCTCTCTAAATGGTGTACCCATTTCCATCTCTCTACCCCTCTAAATGGTGTACCCATTTCCATCTCTCTAAATGGTGTACTCATTTCCATCCCTCTAACTCTCTAAATGGTCTACCCATTTCCATCTCTCTAAATGGTGTACCCATTTCCATCTCTCTACCCCTCTAAATGGTGTACCCATTTCCATCTCTCTAAATGGTGTACCCATTTCCATCTCTCTACCCCTCTAAATGGTGTACCCATTTCCATCTCTCTAAATGGTGTACCCATTTTCATCCCTCAAACTCTCTAAATGGTGTACCCATTTCCACCTCTCTAAATGGTGTACACATTTCCATCTCTCTACCTCTCTAAATGGTGTACCCATTTCCATCCCTCTAACTCTCTAAATGGTGTACCCATTTCTATCCTTCTACCTCTCTAAATGGTGTACCCATTTCCATCCCTCAAACTCTCTAAATGGTGTACTCATTTCCATCCCTCTAACTCTCTAAATGGTCTACCCATTTCCATCTCTCTAAATGGTGTACTCATTTCCATCCCTCTAACTCTCTAAATGGTGTACCCATTTCCATCTCTCTACCCCTCTAAATGGTGTACCCATTTTCATCCCTCAAACTCTCTAAATGGTCTACCCATTTCCATCTCTCTAAATGGTGTACTCATTTCCATCCCTCTAACTCTCTAAATGGTGTACCCATTTCCATCTCTCTACCCCTCTAAATGGTGTACCCATTTTCATCCCTCAAACTCTCTAAATGGTGTACCCATTTCCAATCCTTCTACCTCTCTAAATGGTGTACCCATTTCCATCTCTCTACCCCTCTAAATGGTGTACCCATTTCCATCTCTCTACCTCTCTAAATGGTGTACCCATTTCCATCCCTCTAACTCTCTAAATGGTGTACCCATTTCTATCCTTCTACCTCTCTAAATGGTGTACCCATTTCCAATCCTTCTACCCCTCTAAATGGTGTACCCATTTCCATCTCTCTAAATGTTGTACCCATTTCCATCTCTCTACCCCTCTAAATGGTGTACTCATTTCCATCCTCTAACTCTCTAAATGGTGTACCCATTCCATCTCTCTACCTCTAAATGTTGTACCCATTTCCATCTCTCTACCCCTCTAAATGGTGTTCCCATTTTCATCCCTCGAACTCTCTAAATGGTGTACCCATTTCCATCCCTCAAACTCTCTAAATGGTGTACTCATTTCCATCCCTCTAACTCTCTAAATGGTGTACCCATTTCCAATCCTTCTACCTCTCTCAATGGTGTACCCATTTCCATCTCTCTACCCCTCTAAATGGTGTACCCATTTCCAATCCTTCTACCTCTCAAAATGGTATTCAAAATGGTATTTGCATTTACAATCCTTCTTCCTCAAAATGGTATTTGCATTTACAATCCTTCAACCTCTCTAAATGGTGTACCCATTTCCATCCCTCTAACCCTCTAAATGGTGTACCCATTTCCAATCCTTCTACCTCTCTAAATGGTCTACCCATTTCCATCTCTCTAACTCTCTAAATGGTGTACTCATTTCCATCCCTCGAACTCTCTAAATGGTGTACCCATTTTCATCCCTCTAACTCTCTAAATGGTGTACCCATTTCCATCTCTCTAAATGGTGTACCCATTTCCAATCCTTCTACCTCTCTAAATGGTCTACCCATTTCCATCTCTCTAACTCTCTAAATGGTGTACTCATTTCCATCCCTCGAACTCTCTAAATGGTGTACCCATTTCCATCCCTCTAACTCTCTAAATGGTGTACCCATTTCCATCTCTCTAACTCTCTAAATGGTGTACCCATTTCCAATCCTTCTACCTCTCTAAATGGTCTACCCATTTCCATCTCTCTAACTCTTTAAATGGTGTACTCATTTCCATCCCTCGAACTCTCTAAATGGTGTACCCATTTCCATCCCTCTAACTCTCTAAATGGTGTACCCATTTCCAATCCTTCTACCTCTCTAAATGGTCTACCCATTTCCATCTCTCGAACTCTCTAAATGGTGTACTCATTTCCATCCCTCGAACTCTCTAAATGGTGTACCCATTTCCATCCCTCTAACTCTCTAAATGGTGTACCCATTTCCATCTCTCTAAATGGTGTACCCATTTCCATCTCTCTACCTCTCTAAATGGTGTACCCATTTCCATCTCTCTAACTCTCTAAATGGTGTACCCATTTCTATCCTTCTACCTCTCTAAATGGTGTACCCATTTCCAATCCTTCTACCCCTCTAAATGGTGTACCCATTTCCATCTCTCTAAATGTTGTACCCATTTCCATCTCTCTACCCCTCTAAATGGTGTACTCATTTCCATCCCTCTAACTCTCTAAATGGTGTACCCATTCCATCTCTCTACCTCTCTAAATGTTGTACCCATTTCCATCTCTCTACCCCTCTAAATGGTGTTCCCATTTTCATCCCTCGAACTCTCTAAATGGTGTACCCATTTCCATCCCTCAAACTCTCTAAATGGTGTACTCATTTCCATCCCTCTAACTCTCTAAATGGTGTACCCATTTCCAATCCTTCTACCTCTCTGAATGGTGTACCCATTTCCATCTCTCTACCCCTCTAAATGGTGTACCCATTTCCAATCCTTCTACCTCTCAAAATGGTATTCAAAATGGTATTTGCATTTACAATCCTTCTTCCTCAAAATGGTATTTGCATTTACAATCCTTCAACCTCTCTAAATGGTGTACTCATTTCCATCCCTCTAACTCTCTAAATGGTGTACCCATTTCCAATCCTTCTACCTCTCTAAATGGTGTACCCATTTCCATCTCTCTAACTCTCTAAATGGTGTACCCATTTCTATCCTTCTACCTCTCTAAATGGTGTACCCATTTCCAATCCTTCTACCCTCTAAATGGTGTACCCATTTCCATCTCTAAATGTTGTACCCATTTCCATCTCTCTACCCCTCTAAATGGTGTACCCATTTCCAATCCTTCTACCTCTCTAAATGGTGTACCCATTTCCATCTCTCTAACTCTCTAAATGGTGTACCCATTTCTATCCTTCTACCTCTCTAAATGGTGTACCCATTTCCAATCCTTCTACCCCTCTAAATGGTGTACCCATTTCCATCTCTCTAAATGGTGTACTCATTTCCATCCTCGAACTCTCTAAATGGTGTACCCATTTCCATCCTCTAACTCTCTAAATGGTGTACCCATTTCCATCTCTCTAACTCTCTAAATGGTGTACCCATTTCCAATCCTTCTACCTCTCTAAATGGTCTACCCATTTCCATCTCTCGAACTCTCTAAATGGTGTACTCATTTCCATCCCTCGAACTCTCTAAATGGTGTACCCATTTCCATCCCTCTAACTCTCTAAATGGTGTACCCATTTCCAATCCTTCTACCTCTCTAAATGGTCTACCCATTTCCATCTCTCGAACTCTCTAAATGGTGTACTCATTTCCATCCTCGAACTCTCTAAATGGTGTACCCATTTCCATCCTCTAACTCTCTAAATGGTGTACCCATTTCCAATCCTTCTACCTCTCTAAATGGTCTACCCATTTCCATCTCTCGAACTCTCTAAATGGTGTACTCATTTCCATCCCTCGAACTCTCTAAATGGTGTACCCATTTCCATCCCTCTAACTCTCTAAATGGTGTACCTATTTCCATCTCTCTAAATGGTGTACCCATTTCCATCTCTCTAACTCTCTAAATGGTGTACCCATTTCTATCCTTCTACCTCTCTAAATGGTGTACCCATTTCCAATCCTTCTACCCCTCTAAATGGTGTACCCATTTCCATCTCTCTAAATGTTGTACCCATTTCCATCTCTCTACCCCTCTAAATGGTGTACTCATTTCCATCCCTCTAACTCTCTAAATGGTGTACCCATTCCATCTCTCTACCTCTCTAAATGTTGTACCCATTTCCATCTCTCTACCCCTCTAAATGGTGTTCCCATTTTCATCCCTCGAACTCTCTAAATGGTGTACCCATTTCCATCCCTCAAACTCTCTAAATGGTGTACTCATTTCCATCCCTCTAACTCTCTAAATGGTGTACCCATTTCCAATCCTTCTACCTCTCTGAATGGTGTACCCATTTCCATCTCTCTACCCCTCTAAATGGTGTACCCATTTCCAATCCTTCTACCTCTCAAAATGGTATTCAAAATGGTATTTGCATTTACAATCCTTCTTCCTCAAAATGGTATTTGCATTTACAATCCTTCAACCTCTCTAAATGGTGTACTCATTTCCATCCCTCTAACTCTCTAAATGGTGTACCCATTTCCAATCCTTCTACCTCTCTAAATGGTGTACCCATTTCCATCTCTCTAACTCTCTAAATGGTGTACCCATTTCTATCCTTCTACCTCTCTAAATGGTGTACCCATTTCCAATCCTTCTACCCCTCTAAATGGTGTACCCATTTCCATCTCTCTAAATGGTGTACCCATTTCCATCTCTCTACCCCTCTAAATGGTGTACTCATTTCCATCCCTCTAACTCTCTAAATGGTGTACCCATTCCATCTCTCTACCTCTCTAAATGTTGTACCCATTTCCAATCCTTCTACCTCTCTAAATGGTCTACCCATTTCCATCTCTCTAACTCTCTAAATGGTGTACTCATTTCCATCCCTCGAACTCTCTAAATGGTGTACCCATTTCCATCCCTCTAACTCTCTAAATGGTGTACCCATTTCCATCTCTCTAACTCTCTAAATGGTGTACCCATTTCCAATCCTTCTACCTCTCTAAATGGTCTACCCATTTCCATCTCTCGAACTCTCTAAATGGTGTACTCATTTCCATCCCTCGAACTCTCTAAATGGTGTACCCATTTCCATCCCTCTAACTCTCTAAATGGTGTACCCATTTCCAATCCTTCTACCTCTCTAAATGGTCTACCCATTTCCATCTCTTGAACTCTCTAAATGGTGTACTCATTTCCATCCCTCGAACTCTCTAAATGGTGTACCCATTTCCATCCCTCTAACTCTCTAAATGGTGTACCTATTTCCATCTCTCTAAATGGTGTACCCATTTCCATCTCTCTACCTCTCTAAATGGTGTACCCATTTCCATCTCTCTAACTCTCTAAATGGTGTACCCATTTCCATCCCTCTAACTCTCTAAATGGTGTACCCATTTCCATCTCTCTAACTCTCTAAATGGTGTACCCATTTCCAATCCTTCTACCTCTCTAAATGGTCTACCCATTTCCATCTCTCGAACTCTCTAAATGGTGTACTCATTTCCATCCCTCGAACTCTCTAAATGGTGTACCCATTTCCATCCCTCTAACTCTCTAAATGGTGTACCCATTTCCATCTCTCTAAATGGTGTACCCATTTCCATCTCTCTACCTCTCTAAATGGTGTACCCATTTCCATCTCTCTAACTCTCTAAATGGTGTACCCATTTCCATCCCTCTAACTCTCTAAATGGTGTACCCATTTCCATCTCTCTAACTCTCTAAATGGTGTACCCATTTCCAATCCTTCTACCTCTCTAAATGGTCTACCCATTTCCATCTCTCGAACTCTCTAAATGGTGTACTCATTTCCATCCCTCGAACTCTCTAAATGATGTACCCATTTCCATCCCTCTAACTCTCTAAATGGTGTACCCATTTCCATCTCTCTAAATGGTGTACCCATTTCCATCTCTCTACCTCTCTAAATGGTGTACCCATTTCCATCTCTCTAACTCTCTAAATGGTGTACCCATTTCCATCCCTATAACTCTCTAAATGGTGTACTCATTTCCAATCCTTCTACCTCTCTAAATGGTCTACCCATTTCCATCTCTCTAAATGGTGTACCCATTTCCAATCCTTCTACCTCTCTAAATGGTCTACCCATTTCCATCTCTCTAACTCTCTAAATGGTGTACTCATTTCCATCCCTCGAACTCTCTAAATGGTGTACCCATTTCCATCCCTCTAACTCTCTAAATGGTGTACCCATTTCCATCTCTCTAACTCTCT
Source organism: Oncorhynchus keta (assembly GCF_023373465.1). Taxonomy (NCBI): domain Eukaryota; kingdom Metazoa; phylum Chordata; class Actinopteri; order Salmoniformes; family Salmonidae; genus Oncorhynchus; species Oncorhynchus keta. Next base: position 17,754,716 of record NC_068454.1, read on the forward strand.
AAATGGTGTACCCATTTCCAATCCTTCTACCTCTCTAAATGGTCTACCCATTTCCGTCTCTCGAACTCTCTAAATGGTGTACTCATTTCCATCCCTCGAACTCTCTAAATGGTGTACCCATTTCCATCCCTCTAACTCTCTAAATGGTGTACCCATTTCCATCTCTCTAACTCTCTAAATGGTGTACCCATTTCCAATCCTTCAACCTCTCTAAATGGTGTACCCATTTCCATCCCTCTAACTCTCTAAATGGTGTACCCATTTCCAATCCTTCTACCTCTCTAAATGGTCTACCCATTTCCATCTCTCTAACTCTCTAAATGGTGTACTCATTTCCATCTCTCTACCTCTCTAAATGGTGTACCCATTTCCATCTCTCTAACTCTCTAAATGGTGTACCCATTTCCATCCCTCTAACTCTCTAAATGGTGTACCCATTTCCATCTCTCTAACTCTCTAAATGGTGTACTCATTTCCAATCCTTCTACCTCTCTAAATGGTCTACCCATTTCCATCTCTCTAACTCTCTAAATGGTGTACTCATTTCCATCACTCGAACTCTCTAAATGGTGTACCCATTTCCATCCCTCTAACTCTCTAAATGGTGTACCCATTTCCATCTCTCTAACTCTCTAAATGGTGTACCCATTTCCAATCCTTCTACCTCTCTAAATGGTCTACCCATTTCCATCTCTCGAACTCTCTAAATGGTGTACTCATTTCCATCCCTCGAACTCTCTAAATGGTGTACCCATTTCCATCCCTCTAACTCTCTAAATGGTGTACCCATTTCCATCTCTCTAACTCTCTAAATGGTGTACCCATTTCCAATCCTTCTACCTCTCTAAATGGTCTACCCATTTCCATCTCTCGAACTCTCTAAATGGTGTACTCATTTCCATCCTCGAACTCTCTAAATGGTGTACCCATTTCCATCCTCTAACTCTCTAAATGGTGTACCCATTTCCATCTCTCTAAATGGTGTACCCATTTCCATCTCTACCTCTCTAAATGGTGTACCCATTTCCATCTCTCTAACTCTCTAAATGGTGTACCCATTTCCATCCCTCTAACTCTCTAAATGGTGTACCCATTTCCATCTCTAACTCTCTAAATGGTGTACCCATTTCCAATCCTTCTACCTCTCTAAATGGTCTACCCATTTCCATCTCTCGAACTCTCTAAATGGTGTACTCATTTCCATCCTCGAACTCTCTAAATGGTGTACCCATTTCCATCCTCTAACTCTCTAAATGGTGTACCCATTTCCATCTCTCTAAATGGTGTACCCATTTCCATCTCTCTACCTCTCTAAATGGTGTACCCATTTCCATCTCTCTAACTCTCTAAATGGTGTACCCATTTCCATCTCTCTACCTCTCTAAATGGTGTACCCATTTCCATCTCTCTAACTCTCTAAATGGTGTACCCATTTCCATCCCTCTAACTCTCTAAATGGTGTACCCATTCCCATCTCTCTACCCCTCTAAATGGTGTACCCATGTTCATCCCTCAAACTCTCTAAATGGTGTACCCATTTCCAATCCTTCTACCCCTCTAAATGGTGTACCCATTTCCATCCCTCTAACCCTCTAAATGGTGTACCCATTTCCATCCCTCTAACTCTCTAAATGGTGTACCGATTTCCAATCCTTCTAACTCTCTAAATGGTGTACCCATTTCCATCTCTCTACCCCTCTAAATGGTGTACCCATTTCCAATCCTTCTAACTCTCTAAATGGTGTACCCATTTCCATCTCTCTACCTCTCTAAATGGTGTACCCATTTCCAATCCTTCTAACTCTCTAAATGGTGTACCCATTTCCATCTCTCTAACTCTCTAAATGGTGTACCCATTTCCAATCCTTCTACCTCTCTAAATGGTGTACCCATTTCCAATCCTTCTACCTCTCTAAATGTTGTACCCATTTCCATCTCTCTACCCCTCTAAATGGTGTACCCATTTCCATCTCTCTACCCCTCTAAATGGTGTACCCATTTCCAATCCTTCTATCCCTCTAAATGATGTACCCATTTCCATCCCTCGAACTCTCTAAATGGTGTACTCATTTCCATCCCTCGGACTCTTTAAATGGCGTACCCATTCCATCTCTCTACCTCTCTAAATGTTGTACCCATTCCATCTCTCAACCTCTCTAAATGTTGTACCCATTTCCATCCCTCTAAGTCTCTAAATGGTGTACCCATTTCCAATCCTTCTACCTCTCTAAATGGTGTACCCATTTCCATCTCTCTAACTCTCTAAATGGTGTACTCATTTCCAATCCTTCTACCTCTCTAAATGGTCTACCCATTTCCATCTCTCTGTCTCCTCTCTACCTGTAATATCCCAATTATCCTCTCCTCTCCCTGGGGGTCTGGCTCCTCTCTCTCAGACACTGAGTAAAATAATTCCCCAGGGAGGGAGGCTCTAACTCTCTAAATGGTGTACCCATTTCCATCTCTCTACCCTCTAAATGGTGTACCCATTTCCATCTCTCTAAATGGTGTACCCATTTCCAATCCTTCTACCTCTCTAAATGGTGTACCCATTTCCATCCTTCTACCTGTCTAAATGGTGTACCCATTTCCATCTCTCTAAATGGTGTACCCATTTCCATCTCTCTACCCCTCTAAATGGTCTACCCATTTCCATCCCTCTAACTCTCTAAATGGTGTACCCATTTCCATCCCTCTAACTCTCTAAATGGTGTACCCATTTCCAATCCTTCTACGTCTCTAAATGGTGTACTCATTTCCATCTCTCTACCCCTCTAAATGGTGTACCCATTTCCATCCCTCTAACTCTCTAAATGGTGTACCCATTTCCATCCCTCTAACTCTCTAAATGGTGTACCCATTTCCAATCCTTCTACCTCTCTAAATGGTGTACTCATTTCCATCTCTCTACCCCTCTAAATGGTGTACCCATTTCCATGCCTCTAACTCTCTAAATGGTGTACCCATTTCAATCCCTCTATCTCACTAAATGGTGTACCCATGTCCATCCCTCTAACTCTCTAAATTGTATTTGCATTTCCAATCCCGCTACCTCTCTAAATGGTGTACTCATTTTCATCACTCTACCTCAGCTTGCCATCCTTACTGTCCTGTCTTTACCTCTCCATCGCTCTATTCCACTTTAAATCTCTCTCTCTCGCTCTTGCAGGAAGGGAATTGGATGCATCTGTCTCCTCTCTACCTGTAATATCCCAATTATCCTCTCCTCTCCCTGGGGGTCTGGCTCCTCTCTCTCAGACACTGAGTAAAAGAATTCCCCAGGGAGGGAGGCAGCACATCTCTCTCCATCTCCAGACAGTCCGTGAAAGTGAAAAATAATGGCTCTGAGAAACTTTATAATGGCAAAAAGATGGCCAAGTACAATGATGAAACTACTCTGCTTACAGGGGAACCAGATGTGGTCAGTTAGATGCATCCAAACCAGTTCAAGGACTTACTCTACAACAACCATAGCAATTACCACTATAACTAAAAAATTTTAATGGAGCCGAAGGACATGGATGCCGTTTTACGATCCTGTATGTTTTTATACATTATTTGTAAGTTATTTTGTACATAATTTTTCTGCCACTGTGTTTTATGACCGAAATGAGCTTCTAGATATCAGGACAGTGATGACTCACCCCGTACTGGAGGAATACCTTTTCTTCAACGAGTCGGACGCAAAGGATTTACTTCAGACGCCCGACAAGGTCCTCATCCCCGTCATTCTCGGGAGAAAGAGATGGATGTATCGTGGATGAAGATCCATAGAGGCAAAAATAATTAGAATTTAACATTAATACTGGAGTGATATTTGTCCAGATGATGATGTGCAAGTAGAGACAATGTGGTGCAAAAGAGCAAGAGGGTAAGTAATAATATGGGGATGAGGTAGTCGGGTGTGCTATTTGCAGATTGGCTGTGTACAGGTACAGTGATGCTTAAAGTTAGAGAGGGAGATATAAGACTCCAGCTTCAGATAGATTTTTTTATTTGTTCCAGTCATTGGCTACAGAGAACTGGAAGGAAAGGCGGCCAAAAGAAGTGTTGGCTTTGGGAATGACCAGTGAAATATACCTGCTGGAGCACCTGCTATGGGTGTTGCTATGGTGACCAGTGACCTGCGATAAGGTGGGGCTTTACCTTGCAAAGACTTATAGATGACCTGGAGCCAGTGGGTTTGGTGACGGATATGTAGTGAGGGCCAGCCGATGAGAGCATAGTGGTGGCAGTGGTGGGTGGTTGTTACGTTCCCCAGTTTCTGTGTTGTAGTTTGTGTATTTGAGTGTGTTTCAGGAGATGGCTTCCTGAAATCCCCCAGCAGCTGATTGGTCGACTCCACGATTAATTGGAGAGCTGACCCCACCCCCTCGTCAGGACGCAGCTGTCTCCAATATCCAATGCCTTCTGAAGCTATAAAAGCCAGTGTTCTGTTTTTCAGGGGAGAGATTGATTGTGATATAAGTAGATCATTGCTGAGAGGAGGTTGATGGCTGAGGGGTATAGCATGTTGGCCGTTGGTATGTACTATGTTAGTTGTTGTTGGTAGCAGCTTTGGTATGTTCTGTGTTTGTTGCTTTGTCAGAGCTTCTTTAACCTGTTGCGACGAGCAATCCCATATCCGGGAGCGTAATTATAGCCTCAAGCTCATTACCATAATGCAACGTTAACTTTTCCTGAAAATCGCAAATGAAATTAAATAAATATATTGGCTCACAAGCTTAGCCTTTTGTTAACAACACTGTCATCTCAGATTTTCAAAAAATGCTTTTCAACCATAGCTACACAAGTATTTGTGTAAGAGTATTGATAGCGAGCATAGCATTAAGAAGCCTAGCATTCAGCAGGCAACATTTTCACAAAAACAAGAAAAGCATTCAAATAAAATAATTTACCTTTGAAGAACTTCGGATGTTTTCAATGAGGAGACTCTCAGTTAGATAGCAAATGTTCAGTTTTTCCAAAAAGAAACATGGCAAACGTTGTTTTGAATCAATCCTCAAGGTGTTTTTCATATATCTATTCGATGATAAATCAGAGATGGCAGTTTGGTTTCTCCTCTGTTCAAAATGGAAAAATGCACACACCTGGAGATTACGCAATAGTTTCGACGGAGGACACCGAGCGGACACCTGGTAAATGTAGTCTCTTATGGTCAATTTTCCAATGATATGCCTACAAATACGTCACAATGCTGCAAACACCTTGGGGAAACGACATAAAGTGTAGGCTCATTCCTTGCACATTCACAGCCATATAAGGAGACATTGGAACACAGCGCCTCCAAAATCTGGCTCACTTCCTGTATGAAATTTCATCTTGGTTTCGCCTGTAGCATTAGTTCTGTGGCACTCATAGACAATATCTTTGCAGTTTTGGAAACGTCAGAGTGGAAACGTCAGAGTGTTTTCTTTCCAAAGCTGTCAATTATATGCATAGTCAAGCATCTTTTCGTGACAAAATATCTTGTTTAAAACGGGAACGTTTTTCATCCAAAAATGAAATACTGCCCCCAGAGGTTCAAGAGGTTAATGGCCTGAGTCAGCTTCTTCTCAGTTTTGTAGTGAATTGGATTGTTTGTTATTCTGTCTCATTTGTTCCCAGGGGGGAAGGGGAAGGCACCTAGGGAGTGCTTAGGCAAGAGGCCCGCGGGCATACATATACCCATAGTATATTCACTGTCTAGGCACACTAGGTAAGACCTGGGCTGACCACCCCCTGTATTTTGGGTAGGAGAGAGGCTTTGAGATTTACTTTCTTTGCTTTGGTTCCGTCCAGCCTCTTTTCCCCATATTACCGTGTGAACAAATAAATTCCTAGTAAACGGTCAATTCTCTGCCTTTTGTCATCCTTACTCACACCTACAGTCCATACCTCTTTCACTTCACGGAGAGTTGAGTTGTAGCAGGGTGTTGTGTTCCCTCTTCACAGAGGCGTGCGTAACAGTGGTATATGGGCTTCGGTGATAAAACGGATGGCACTGTGATAGACTGCATCCAATTTGTTGAGTAGGGTATTGGAGGCTATTTTGTAAATGACATCGCCGAAGTCGAGGATTGGTAGGATGGTCAGTTTTACAAGAGTATGTTTGGCAGCATGAGTGAAGGATGCTTTGTTGTGAAATAGGAAGCCAATTCTAGATTTAACTTTGGATTGGAGATGTTTGATGTGGGTCTGGAAGGAGAGTTTACAGTTTAACCAGACACCTAGGTATTTGTAATTGTCCACGTATTCTAAGTCAGAGCCGTCCAGAGTAGTGATGTTGGACAGGCGGGCAGGTGCAGGCAGCGATCGGTTGAAGATCATGCATTTAGTTTTACTTGTATTTAAAAGCAATTGGAGGCCACGGAAGGAGAGTTGTATGGCATTTAAGCTTGCCTGGAGGGTTGTTAACAGTGTCCAAAGAAGAGCCAGATGTATACAGAATGGTGTCGTCTGCATAGAGGTGGATCAGAGACTCACCAGCAGTAAGAGCGACATCATTGATGTATACAGAGAAGAGAGTCGGTCCAAGAATTGAACCATGTGGCACCTCCATAGAGACTGCCAGGGGTCCGGACAGCAGACCCTCCGATTTGACACACTGAACTCTATCAGAGAAGTAGTTGGTGAACCAACAGTAAGAGCGACATCATTGATGTATACAGAGAAGAGAGTCGGTCCAAGAATTGAACCATGTGGCACCTCCATAGAGACTGCCAGGGGTCCGGACAGCAGACCCTCCGATTTGACACACTGAACTCTATCAGAGAAGTAGTTGGTGAACCAGGCGAGACAATCATTTGAGAAACCAAGGCTGTCGAGTCTGCCGATGAGGATGTGGTGATTGAAAGAGTCGAAAACGTCAGCCAGGTCGTTAAAGACGGCTGCACAGTACTGTCTTTTATCGATGGAGGTTATGATATCGTTTAATGCCTTAAGCGTGGCTGAGGTGCACCCGTGACCAGCTTGGAAACCAGATTGCACAGCAGAGACGGTACGGTGGGATTCGAAAATGGTCAGTGATCTGTTTATTAACTTGGCTTTCGAAGAGTTTAGAAAGGCAGAGCAGGATGGATATAGGTCTTTTGGAATCTCGGACGATATGAAAGAGAGGTTGAACAGACTAGTAATAGGGGTTGCAACAATGGTGGTGGCTAATTTTAGAAAGAGAGGGTCCAGATTGTCTAGCCCAGCTGATTTGTATGGGTCCAGATTTTACAGCTCTTTCAGAACATCAGCTATCTGGATTTGGGTGAAGGAGAATCTGGAGAGGCTTGGGCAATAGTTGCAGGGGGTGTGGAGCTGTTGGTAGGGGTAGCCAGGAGAAAAGCATGACTAGCCGTAGAGAAATGCTTTTTGAAATTCTCAATTATCGTGGATGTATTGGTGGTGACAGTGTTTCCTAGCCTCAGTGCATTGGGCAGCTGGGAAGATGTGCTCTTATTTTCCATTGACTTCACAGTGTCCCAAAGCCTTTTGGAGTTAGAGCTGCAGGATGCAAATTTCTGTTTGAAAAAGCTAGTCTTTGCTTTCCTAACTGACTGTGTGTATTGGTTCCAAACTTCCCTGAAGAGTTGCATATCACGGGGACTATTCGATGCAAGTGCTGTACTCCACAGGATGTTTTGTACTGGTCGAGGGCAGTCAGGTCTGGAGTGAACTTAAATCTGCATTAAGTAGCAATGATATCCTTCACCACCGTCGTCTTGCGACAGATATCTTGAACCAGTCATGATTATTCAATAAAACAATATATAATTTTAACAAATCTTTCCAAAGAATTTCTTAGTCACATGATTGCATATCTAGCAAAGGAGTTTTGAAGTTGAGGATGCAATAAGGACAAAAACTAGCATAGTTCAGCTAACCAGCTAGTTTAACTGGGGAAAACAGGGAAAAACAAGCTCAGGGCTAGTGGCTAATTCAGGAGACAGATGTAGTTTTTATGCCCTGATATCTGGAGCTGGCAGTGAAAAGTTTGATAAACAATTCAGAGACTGAAACAAATAAATCGGATGACTTACATGTAATTATTAAGGAGAGCAAATCGGTATACAATCCCAAAATCAGCTTTAACTGTCAACACTAAAACAAAGCTAAATTAAAATGTTGTGAACCATGAATACAGACAATTAATGATAAAGTTGCTTCTGGACATGGTAGACTCCTTCTCCTCCTCCTCTCTCTCAGAATAAAAGACTACAACTCCCCTATGCTGCCTTGGGATTTCCCAGGGGGAATTTCTAGGTCCCTATAAAATCCATGTTGCAGAGAACATGGACAGAATCCAGACAGTGGCTATGTTACCATGTAAAAAATGTTGTCGAAATTTCGAAAGTTTGAATAGAAAATAGATGCGACAATTGCCTGCGAGCGTGTGTTTCCATTGAACCATTATTGTGTCAATAAAAACATCTGGACGTAATGCCATCACAATTTTTTTTTTTTTTAAATCTGCAAAAATCTACAGTGTGTCAAGAGTTACTAAATGCACCCCGCAACATTAAATATTTCCACATGACCCTCCCCTTGTACAGTAAAAATAAAAGGGTACATTCTCCCCTCATATAATGAATAACAAATAACAATAACTGTAGCGACTCTGTGTATGAACGTGGATATTGGCTTTCCCACTTCAGCATGTTTTTGTGGCACAGTCGATGCCATGCAGGGCTACGGACCAGAAGATTGAGGGTTTGCAGACCACCACAGACGACCTTACTTTCCCTGCCTGTTTCACTAGGCCTAGACAACAATCAGAGCCTGCTGCAGACAATATTCAGCTAGGGGGAAGTCAGATGTTGAACATTTTGATGCCATATTTATAATAATCTAAAATATATGCAACAAATTTTCCACCAAAAGGTTTCTGTGCCAATGAACCACACAACCAATAAACAAAGCACGGAGGAAAGACACACCCTGTCTGTGACGTACAGACCCCTTGGATCTTCTTTGGGGAGGTAGGGGAGGAGTGAAAGGGCTGCGGTGACCTTCAGTTGGAGGGTGTGTCATAAAATGTCTGGATTAGAACCAATAGAATTAGAACGACTGCATACTGTACAGGGTACATGACAAATGTAATGACAGATTATTGGGACCGAGGTCAGAGGAGCAGACTTAGTCAATTACATACTGCAACTAGCGATTGTCTCATTATGCTGCAGAAAATGTGTTGGAATAAATAAGGTGAGAAGAACATATTCAAGCCAGCACATTATGGTCTGGGTAGCACAATGTGGTGCAAAAAGGTTATTAGCTTGTGAATAATGTGAGTAGGAATATTGAAGAATTCTTACATATCCCTTCCCTGTGTGGTCTCTCAACGAGGAGTACTTCTGAATGAGCGCTGTGGACACAACCATATATTTCTGGGTAGTGGGGTACCTACAGCAAAATAGAAACATACTACATTACAGTTAGACTGTTCAGAATACAAATTTGATTGATTGATGGTGTTGATTATCATCAAGTAAAAGTTGAGTACTTGAAATGCTATCAGCTGCCGTGATTATGACAAGACAGTATGGAGAGGGAGAGTATGGAGGACAAAGACAGGAAGAACAGAACAAACAACTACTCTGTAAATACATTCATTCGCCATTAAGTTGGTATTGGTAAAGACAAAGAAATAACAGAGAACACACTATAATCACACTTCAAATACATCCAAAGACTTTATAGAGGCTAACCTGTTTGTAGCTCCATTGTGAGCTTTATACCTGGTCTTGCTTTTGTCTAAGATACAGATGACAGAACAGGCCAATACACCAACCTGAAAGACATCAATTACAAACACAAAATAAAAACATGAGTGTTTAATATCAAATGCATCTAACTAACCTGATCATAGTCTCAGTTTTGTCCCGCACATTGAATATAGTTGCGGAGAGTCCCTGTAATCCTAGATTCAGATCATTCAGGCAAAGAAACAAACATCAGCCAGATAGGCCAGTCGTGTGAGAAACTCATCATCATGAAAGCGGTCAGACAAGTGAAAAGACGGTCAGTAAAGAAAACTTTAAGCTCGCCTCTCAATTTAAAAAACTTGTCAATACTTTGCCCCTTGATAAGCAGCGCACTTCTGTATGTTGTAAAAGCATTACATGGTGGCTGCCCATATCATTGCATAGTGCAGAAAATACACGAGAGTTCAGGGGCCTTGCTTTAACAAAGTTAACCATTTTCACTGTAGTGTCCAAAACGTCTTTCAAGCTGTCAGGCATTCCCTTGGCAGCAAGAGCCTCTCGGTGGATGCTGCAGTGTACCCAAGTGGCGTCAGGAGCTACTTCTTGCACTCAAGTTACCACTCCACTATGGCTTTTTCGAGTTACCACTCTGTCATGGCTTTTGCGCCATCACTACATATACCAACACATCCTGACTACCAAAGTTCATTTGATGTCACAAAGCGGTCCAGTACTTTAAAATGATCCTCTCCGGTTGTTCTGGTTTCCGGTGGTTTGCAGTAGAGGATGTCTTCCTTAATTGACCCCCCATAACCGTAACGGACATATACCAGGAGCTGTGCCAGGCCCGCCACGTCTGTTGAATCATCCAGCTGTAACGCATAGAATTCATTGGCTTGTATGCGAAACAGTAATTGCTTCAAAACATGTGTTGCCATGCAACTGATACGTCATGAAACAGTGTTGTTTGATGGTGTTGTCTGTATACCTCTTCGATGGTCCAACGTCCCTGTCTGTTTGGTGCTTTCCCAGGTAAGGGGAGAGTGGCTGCGTCCGATTCACAATTGTCAGTGTCCATGCTAGCTTGGCTAACAACAAATGTAGAATTACTGATACTAGCATTGGATGTGCTCCTGGAAGCAGAACAACTTGTGTCATCGACAGGTACAGGTGTAGTACTGCCGGTAGTAGCAGTAGAGCTGGTATGTGTCTCTATGGACGAGGGCCTTACTTTTTAAGAACTATTCATCAATTTTCGAGCAAAGTGATGATGCTGTTATTATATGGCTGCTATGAAAGAGAACAGTGTTTGCGTGTGATCAGGGGTGTATTAATTTCGCCAATTCTGTTGAAAAACATTTCTTAAACGGAATGAAACAGTGATAAAAATATCTGAATTTGTCCAAAGGAAACTCTCATGTGCAACTGTTGGACTAGTGACTAATGAAGAGTGTGCAAGTCTGCCACCTTGATTACTCAAAACTCTCTCGACCTGTGCACCTACGTTGGAAACTTTAATTCATAGATAGTTGTAGCAACACATGATGGGTACAGGGAAAATTAGAGTATCACCTATCAATGTTACATTAAGCTGGGTGAATGGAATATGAATGACAGTCAAAATGTTAATCAAATAATTGTTTTATATATTTATTTTATACTTCAAGGGGTCTTAAAATCAAATAGCTAAATCATTCTAGGTATGACCTTCTTAAAACAATTCCATATAGCTTAGTAGAACCCCCTCCCTGGTTTAGACATTTTGAGGATGCTAAAATTATATTTTGGACGAAAGTGTGCATGCCTACAGGAGACTTTTGAAGTAGCCTAATCAGATTAAAACATTGTTACTAGTTGTGTTTATGCCACATGTCGAATGTAATACATATTAAAAGTGAAATGATACATTATTTTTGTCTTTATTGAGGCGTTAGGCTCTATAGAGATGAGGCAGAGCTCACATTAAGCTTTCCTGAATAACTGGGCCTGCCAGGAGAATTTGTGGCCACATTATTATAGGACGACTTGGGAGAATGATGATCCGCAACAGACAGCGCATCTCAGTAAAACAATAAAAAAGAGATGAAAATATAGGCAGACTGGCCTGCTACTGTGCCTTTATGGACCTTATAAACTGTAGAACCCACAACTGATCCAAATTACAGAGCTTTTGCACCGTTATTCAAATGACATTTTCACTGCAGCCTGGAGTAGAATGTTGTATTCACTTGAAAACAATAACACAATTATCCATTGCATTGTGGTGTTGTAGGCTAGTCTACATAGGGCAATTGTATTGTACCTAAAAATATCAATATGGGAGATTTGTGAGCTGCATGTCTTGCGTTTTCACTGTCCTTTCTTGCACATTTGCAGGTGCAAATGAGAACTTGTTCTCAACTAGCCTACCTGGTTAAATAAAGGTGAAATAAAAAAAACAATGATGCATCTGGGCTCTCTGCTGCTTATCAGCTATTCCTATCTGTTTTTGTGGATCCAAAGAAAAAACATATGCAGCTTCGAATGAATTTATGTGTGGTATGATTGCAAGTTAGCCTATTGAGGATCTGGACAAGTTATCCACCTACCACTATTGTCACTATGGTGGATAGGTGTTGGGATAGACAGTGAGACTGGAATACTATATTGACCTGTGGTATAGTAAAAGTTTGTACCAGAAAAAGTGTAGTGCATAATGGAAAAAACACCTTGTGATATGGAAGTCAAGTAACCTTTTACCATTACAATAACAGGGGAGGTTCGCATTTTTAATAATTCCCCCAAGACATGCTAACCTCTTACCATTACAATAACAGGGGAAGTTAGCATTTTAAATAATTCCCCCAAGTCATGCTAGGCTCTTACCATTACATTAACAGGGGAAGTTAGCATTTTAAATAATTCCCCCAAGTCATGCTAACCTATTACTATTACAATAACAGGGGAGGTTGACATTTTAGATAATTCCCCAAAGTCAAATTTATTTATATAGCCCTTCGTACATCAGCTGATATCTCAAAGTGCTGTACAGAAACCCAGCCTAAAACCCCAAACAGCAAGCAATGCAGGTGTAGAAGCACCTGCATTGATAACCTCTTACCATTACAATAACAGGGGAGGTTGGCATTTTATATAATTCCCCTAAGTGATGCTAACCTCTTACCATTACAATAACCTAGGAAGTTAGCATTTATTATAATTCCCCTAAGTCATGCTAACCTATTACCATTACAATAACAGGGGAAGTTAGCATTTTAAATAATTCCCCCAAGTCATGCTAAACTCTTACTATTAAAATAACAGGGGAAGTTAGCATTTTAAATAATTCCCCCAAGACATGCTAACCTCTTACCATTACAATAACCTAGGAAGTTAGCATTTTATATAATTCGCCCAAGTCATGCTAACCTCTTACCATTACAATAACCTAGGAAGTTAGCATTTTATATAATTCGCCCAAGTCATGCTAACCTCTTACCATTACAATAACAGGGGAGGTTAGCATTTTAAATAATTCCCCCAAGACATGCTAACCTCTTACCATTACAATAACAGGGGAGGTTAGCATTTTATATAATTCCCCTAAGTTATGCTAACCTCTTACCATACAATAATCGAGGAAGTTAGCATTTTATATAATTCCCCCAAGTCATGCTGACCTCTTACCATTACAATAACAGGGGAGGTTGGCATTTTATATAATACCCCTAAGTCATGCTAAGCTCTTACCATTACAATAACCTAGGAAATTAGCATTTTATATAATTCGCCCAAGTCATGCTAACCTCTTACCATTACAATAACAGGGGAGGTTGGCATTTTATATAATTCCCCTAAGTGATGCTAACCTCTTACCATTACAATAACCTAGGAAGTTAGCATTTATTATAATTCCCCTAAGTCATGCTAACCTATTACCATTACAATAACAGGGGAAGTTAGCATTTTAAATAATTCCCCCAAGTCATGCTAACCTCTTACTATTAAAATAACAGGGGAAGTTAGCATTTTAAATAATTCCCCCAAGACATGCTAACCTCTTACCATTACAATAACCTAGGAAGTTAGCATTTTATATAATTTGCCCAAGTCATGCTAACCTCTTACCATTACAATAACAGGGGAGGTTAGCATTTTAAATAATTCCCCCAAGACATGCTAACCTCTTACCATTACAATAACAGGGGAGGTTAGCATTTTATATAATTCCCCTAAGTTATGCTAACCTCTTACCATACAATAATCGAGGAAGTTAGCATTTATTATAATTCCCCCAAGTCATGCTAACCTCTTACCATTACAATAACCTAGGAAGTTAGCATTTTATATAATTCGCCCAAGTCATGCTAACCTCTTACCATTACAATAACCTAGGAAGTTAGCATTTTATATAATTCGCCCAAGTCATGCTAACCTCTTACCATTACAATAACAGGGGAGGTTAGCATTTTAAATAATTCCCCCAAGACATGCTAACCTCTTACCATTACAATAACAGGGGAGGTTAGCATTTTATATAATTGCCCTAAGTCATGCTAACCTCTTACCATACAATAATCGAGGAAGTTAGCATTTATTATAATTCCCCCAAGTCATGCTGACCTCTTACCATTACAATAACAGGGGAGGTTGGCATTTTATATAATTCCCCTAAGTCATGCTAAACTCTTACCATTACATTAACAGGGGAAGTTAGCATTTTAAATAATTCCCCCAAGTCATGCAAACCTCTTACCATTACAATAACAGGGGAGGTTGGCATTTTATATAATTCCCCTAAGTCATGCTAAACTCTTACCATTACAATAACAGGGGAGGTTGGCATTGTATATAATTCTCCTAATTCATGCTAAACTCTTACCATTACAATAACAGGGGAAGTTAGCATTTTATATAATTCCCCCAAGTCATGCTAACCTCTTACCATTAAAATAACAGGGGAAGTTAGCATTTTATATAATTCCCCCAAGTCATGCTAACCTCTTACCATTACAATAACAGGGGAGGTTGGCATTGTATATAATTCTCCTAAGTCATGCTAAACTCTTACCATTACAATAACAGGGGAGGTTGGCATTGTATATAATTATCCTAAGTCATGCTAAACTCTTACCATTACAATAACAGGGGAGGTTGGCATTGTATATAATTCTCCTAAGTCATGCTAAACTCTTACCATTACAATAACAGGGGAGGTTGGCATTGTATATAATTCTCCTAAGTCATGCTAAACTCTTACCATTACAATAACAGGGGAGGTTGGCATTGTATATAATTCTCCTAAGTCATGCTAAACTCTTACCATTACAATAACAGGGGAGGTTGGCATTGTATATAATTCTCCTCAGTCATGCTAACCTCTTACCATTACAAGGGAGGTTGGCATTTTATATAATTCCCCTAAGTCATGCTAAACTCTTACCATTACAATAACAGGGGAGGTTGGCATTGTATATAATTCTCCTAAGTCATGCTAACCTCTTACCATTACAATAACAGGGGAGGTTGGCATTTTATATAATTCCCCTAAGTCATGCTAACCTCTTACCATTACATTCACAGGGTAAGTTAGTATTTTATATAATCCCCCCAAGTCATGCTAACCTCTTACCATTACAATAACCTAGGAAGTTAGCATTTTATATAATTCGCCCAAGTCATGCTAACCTCTTACCATTACAATAACAGGGGAGGTTAGCATTTTATATCATTCCAACCAAGACATGCTAACCTCTCACCATTACAATAACAGGGGAGGTTAGCATTTTATATCATTCCAACCAAGACATGCTAACCTCTCACCATTACAATAACAGGGGAGGTTAGCATTTTTGAGGGGTATGATATTTATGCACCTGTAACTATATTGACATTTATGCTCATGTGGCAGAGAGAAGATTTAGCAATTGTACTCATTTTACCATGGGGTGGAAGCAAATGTTTGCAGTTTTTAATATGATAACCGATGATCAATTGGCTTACGCCGGTCGCTAATTCAACCATGCTTACTTCAAGTTTAGAAAGCTGTCCACTAGACTAATTTACCAACCTAAAAACATTTAGCTGACAGGGGCTAATTGAGTGACTGTTGATGCACAACCAAATTTTGAAACGGCACCTTGTGTATTCTACTATTCTAACCCTCAACAGTAAGTTGAGACCCCGACTGAATTCCAAAAAATGTAAATAATTGTATATATTATTGTTCTGAGCGCCCATCCCTAATTTAGAGGTTATAACCTTGCCCCAGTCCTTTTCTATAGTGATCTGATAGCTATTTCCAAGGGTCATCTCTTCATCTGTGTCCTGTCATTGCAGTTGAGGAAATGTTTTTTTTTGGAGTGTGATGGCGTACTCTCCCAAATCTACATCTATATTCATGGTTATTGACAAGTTCAAGACAATTTAGAACTCTGAAACGCAGACTTGGAAAATTGTAGAAAAATGAGGTTTGAGTTTCCCATTTGAAAGTATCAGAATCAACAAATAGGAAGCTCTATGCACAATAAAGCTTGCCAGTTTATAGTCCCCCCAAAAATTCAGCCATTCCTATGGGGAAATGAATGGGGAAAGAATGGGGCTTGGGATAAACGCTGAAAATAAGGTCTGAGGTCAACCCAGGATTAGGAGATCTTATACTTCTTGTTCTATGAGATAATATCAGTCAGCAAACATGTTTATTATGAAGCCTTTTCGTTCTTATTTTGATTACATAAATGCTTCAAAATTAATGTCTGTCTTCACCACAACTTATTTTCGTCGTTTATCCCCAAAAAACAGTAATTTCCCCATAGGCTTTGGCCAATGAGTAGTGGCGGAGCAAGCCTCTGTTAGTGCCTACAAAATGACGCTATTACTATTGCTCTCTCTATAATGACTTTGTTTCTCCTTGCACCTCATCACAATATAGTGGACTAACATCTTTGGCAGAAACACATGCAGGTAAATGGCCAGTCATGTCCATTCTAGTGTGTGCATGTGTACATTAGTTTTACTCCAACTAACCACAGTACATACAGCACTACTTTTGGGAGTGTTATGTTAGTGACTTTCAGTAAAAAAGACGGATACAGACCTGCATTCTGGCTGCCTCCATGTGTCAAGAAGAGAAGCACCATGGAAGCACCAGTGTACCATACCGTACTTCACTGTAGTTTCCTGTGGGAAGGCTTCCCTCTGTTGGATACAAGTGGTAGGCTATAACTAAACCCCTCTCAGGAAGGGATGACATCACTATCAGCACCACCAGCCATAGTGATTGGGTGCATTTGAGCGAATCATTGTCACCAGCTTTTAAAGTGTTCCTCATTATGAGGATAACAATTGTCCCACAAGACCCTACTGTACATGTCGTCTGCATGAACATTACAAAAATCACGTGATCAAAGGTCATGAAGTTTTGACTGCAGTCTACTGCAAGTTTCTGCAGTTGCTCACAGGAACCATCGCCTGCAGCCATCATCCTGCAGCCATCATCCTGCAGCCATCATCCTGCAGCCATCATCTGCACCGTGGGAGGCTCTATAGTCAACCAATGCTTTTGTTTGACCCACGCGAACATGACCAAAAACGTGACTGAAACAGGAACCAACTTTTCTGCAACACATGTATACAGTGGATAGTTACAAATTAATGTCACCAATTCATTGTACACGGAACAAAAAAATATAAGCACAACATGTAAAATGTTGGTCCCATGTTTCATAAACTGAAATAATAGATCCCAGAAATGTTTCAAACGCACAAAAAGATTGTTTCTCTCAAATGTTCTTCACAAATTTGTTTACATCAATGTTAGTAAGCATTTCTCCTTTGCCAAGATAATCCATCCACCTGACAGGTGTGGCATATCAAGAAGCTGATTAAACAGCATGATCATTACACAGGTGCACCTTGTGCTGGGGACAATAAAAGGCCACTCTAAAATGTACAGTTTTGTCACACAACACAATGCCACAGATGTCTCAAGTTTTGAGGGAACGTCCAGTTGGCATGCTGACTGCAAGAATGTCCACCAGAGCGGTTGCCAGATAATGGAATGTTAATTTCTCTACCTTAAGCCACCTCCAATGTTGTTTTAGATTTGTCAGTACGTCCAACAGGACTAAAAGTCGCAGATCATGTGTCATCACTCCAGCCGAGGACCTCCACATCCTGCTTCTTCACCTGCGGGATCGTCTGACCCCACCCACCCGGACAGCTGATAAAACTGAGGAGTATTTCTGTCTGTAATAAAGCCTTTTATTGGGGAAAAATTCATTCTGATTGGCTAGGCCTGGCTCCCAAGTGTGTGGGCCTATGCCCTCCCAGGCTCACCCATGGCTGCACCCCTGCCCAGTCATGTGAAATCCATAGATTAGGGCATAATGAATTAATTTCAATTGGCTGATTTCCTTATATGAACTGTCACTCAGTAAAATCTTGAAGTTGTTGCATGTTGCATTTCTATTTTTGTTCAGTATAGATGGTACAATGATTCCCAACACTATTCAGTGCTTGTTTTCTCACAGAAACTGAAATTGAGGTAACAGTGTAGACTTTTTGCAACCAGAAATTGAGAGCGATTTCCACTAGATAACACAGCCACAGAACAGCCGCTCCGGCATCACAGCCAATCACATCCTTGGCAGGTAAGTAATACTGTGAAACACTATGATTCCACTATAACTGCAGATATATTATGGATATTTTCTGAAATTACAATGCAAAAATTCCTAAATAAATTGTATGTGAGGAACCTTTTAAGGGCCAAAGGAGTTTGGTCTGCTTTGTGTTTTCATTTTTGCCATGGAAAAAATATTGCAATACTGGTATCGTAACAGTCCTAAACAACATGTGTATTGACAATGTATATGACCATAACAACATGTGTATTGACAATGTATATGACCATAACAACATGTGTAAAGGAGTCTACATGAATGAACGTTGAGCCACCTGCCAAAATAAGCCTCAAATATTTCAGATCACGCATTGTGATGACACTGGTGTCACATAAGGCATCAGCCAGTCATAGGCCATGAATCTGTCCGTCCATCCCTCAGTCACACTGTGAAGCAGTTGCCATCTAGTAGAAAAGATGATGCAGCTACCAGACCCACAAGCCATTAGTTATTTTACATTTAAAACCATTATCTCTTCTCCACCACAGCCAGTATCTACCAGCTCACCATTTCCAGTCCCCCCAGTTTGTATCCCTTAGTCCCCCAGGTTCAGCCCCCCTGGTCAGACCAGTCTAAAGGCCCCCAGGAAAGAAGAATGTCCATCCAGAGACGGGTGGGCGGGCAGGCAGGCAGGTCGAGAGAGACAGACAGAGAGAGACAGACAGACAGACAGAGAGAGAGAGAGAGAGACATAGTGAGACCGACAGACAGAGAGAGAGACGTACAGACAGAGAGAGAAAGAGAGACGGACAGAGAAAGAGAGAGAGAGAGAGAGAGGGAGAGAGAGTAGTTAGAGCCATGACGTATCCAGAACATGTGCAGGAGTAGAAGATGAATGTTGTTGTGCTTGTGAGATATTGTAGTACACCTGAAGAGAGAATGGGAGAGTTGGGGCTTGTGAGCTATTGTGTCTATGTAATAGCTTAGAGCTACTGTACCTTCACCCCATGTTATCTAGCACTAACCTATATGATACACTAAGTTCTCTGATGTAGACGACCAGTGCTCACCTGGCTGTAGACAAAATAGTATCCCTCCTCTCTGACAAGAATGCTGTCACTCTCTGCCTCCAGGGCGGAGCCTCTCCTAAGCCCCTCCTGCCAGGGGATCCCTGTGTGAGGCTCCAACGCAAACTCTGCACAACACCAGGGGGGTGTGGAGGGGGCTGGGGGTCAGGGTGGTATGGAGGGGGCTGGGGGTCAGGGGGGTGTGGATGGGGTTGGGTGTCAGGGGGGTGTGGAGGGGGTTGGGGGTCAGGGGGTGTGGAAGGGACTGGGGTCAGGGTGGTGGGAGGGGCTGGGGGTCAGGGGGGTGTGGATGGGACTGGTGGTCAGGGTGGTGGAGGGGGCTGGGGGTCAGGGGTGTGGATGGGACTGGTGGTCAGGGTGGTGTGGAGGGGGTTGGGGGTCAGGGGGTGTGGATGGGACTGGTGGTCAGGGTGGTGTGGAGGGGGCTGGGGGTCAGGGGGTGTGGATGGGACTGGGGGTCAGGGTGGTGGGGGGGCTGGGGGTCAGGGGGTGTGGAGGGGGTTGGGTGTCAGGGGGTGTGGAGGGGTTGGGGGTCAGGGGGGTGTGGAAGGGACTGGGGGGTCAGGGTGGTATGGAGGGGCTGGGGGTCAGGGGTGGATGGGGTTGGGTGTCAGGGGGTGGGAGGGGTTGGGGGTCAGGGGGTGGGAAGGGACTGGGGGTCAGGGTGGTGTGGAGGGGGCTGGGGGGACTGGTGGTCAGGGGGTGTGGAAGGGACTGGGGGTCAGGGTGGTATGGAGGGGGCTGGAGGTCAGGGGGTGTGGATGGGGTTGGGTGTCAGGGGGTGGGAGGGGGCTGGGGGTCAGGGGGTGTGGAAGGGACTGGGGGTCAGGGTGGTATGGAGGGGGCTGGAGGTCAGGGGGTGTGGATGGGGTTGGGTGTCAGGGGGTGGGAGGGGGTTGGGGGTCAGGGGTGTGGAAGGGGGGGTCAGGGTGGTGGGAGGGGCTGGGGGTCAGGGGGGGATGGGACTGGTGGTCAGGGTGGTGTGGAGGGGGCTGGGGGTCAGGGGGTCTGGTGGTCAGGGGGTGTGGAGGGGGCTGGGGGTCAGGGGGTGTGGATGGGACTGGTGGTCAGGGTGGTGGGAGGGGGCTGGGGGTCAGGGGGTGTGGATGGGACTGGGGTCAGGGTGGTGTGGAGGGGCTGGGGGGGGGTGTGGATGGGACTGGTGGTCAGGGTGGTGTGGAGGGGGCTGGGGGTCAGGGGGTGTGGATGGGACTGGTGGTCAGGGTGGTGTGGAGGGGGCTGGGGGTCAGGGGGTGTGGATGGGACTGGTGGGTGGTGTGGAGGGGGCTGGGGGTCAGGGGGTGGGATGGGACTGGTGGTCAGGGGGTGGAGGGGCTGGGGGTCAGGGGGTGTGGTGGTCAGGGTGGTGTGGAGGGGGCTGGGGGTCAGGGGGTGTGGATGGGACTGGTGGTCAGGGTGGTGTGGATGGGACTGGTGGTCAGGGTGGTGGAGGGGCTGGGGGTCAGGGGGTGTGGATGGGACTGGGGGTCAGGGTGGTGGGAGGGGGCTGGGGGTCAGGGGGGTGTAGAGGGGCTGGGGTCAGGGGGTGTGGATGGGACTGGTGGTCAGGGTGGTGAGGGGCTGGGGGTCAGGGTGGTGTGGAGGGGCTGGGGGTCAGGGGGTGTGGAGGGGGCTGGGGGTCAGGGGTGTGGAGGGGGCTGGGGGTCAGGGGGGTGTGGATGGGACTGGGGGCCAGCAGATGGAACAGAGATAAAGCCGAGAGACGATGAGGTGACCGCCGCCACGGTCAGCAGTAGGACCGGCCAGGAGAGCCTCCGACCCCCAGACTCCTGCCCAGGCACATGGCCAACAGCCTCAGGACTTGGACCTGCAGACACCATCACAGGAACCAGACAGCCTCCTCCGTGGTCACACTGGCTGCACGATCTGCCTTCCAAAGGGCTCTCCTCTTGGGATAGTAATGCTGGATCTTCAGTCTTTAGTCAATGTTTTTGGTATGTTCTGGGACATTCTAGGCTGCCTCCTGCTCTCTTAAATGTCCCTTGTCTCTCCAGACACCCTGTCGTCTTTCCTTCTTAGCTTTTTCTGGACTTACTTTCTATGTACGACTACTGTGTCAGTCCTTCCCTTACTTTCTGCTCAGGACTCTGTTAGTTCTTCCCTTACTTCCTCTTCTGTTTCTCCCAGGTATTTCTTTCTCTGTCTGAACATGATGGTTGAATGGTGTATTAGGCTGGGTAGAGCTGTAGCCTCCCTCCCTCTCCTCTGTTCCGCTCAGTTAACCACACTCAGAACTTCCTGCACTGATGACGGCCAAGTAAAACCACCCTCTCTTTTCACCCATCTACGCTCTGTCCATCCTCCCCGCTCTAAACGGCAAACTCTGCTTTCTCTTCAACCACTTTAGTCTGAAAGGGCACAGCAGAGGAGACACATCTGATCCTGATTAAAGTCACAGCTGATGCAAATACGACAAGCTATTAAAACACATGTTAAATCATAATTAGTGTTGTGGAAGAGTAATGGAGTGTAGAAATATGATGACTCATATTTTGGTCTGAATAGACAGGATGGCCAACTAGAAAAGGAAGTGCAAAAATTGCCTCTTTACATCAGCATAGCAACAAAATAACAAGTGAAGTAGAGAATGTTTTTCTCTATTTGTAGCCAACATACTTCTGTGAATGTGGAACCAGACTCTTCACAGACTAATGCTAAACATGCCAAACATCACAGAAGAGAGAGATTATAAGAACTTTGGGTTTATTCAGTTATTGCATGTTACTGTACAAAGAACAGAAAATTAGATTGTGTACTTAGTGTTTTTATATTCAGTCTTCTTTTCTAACACATCAACACTAGAGTAGTAAAATGACTGCAGTGGTTGTTTTCCTAAACAGAATGGATGCACAATTTAAGTTCAGTTCATGAGGGTACAGAGCTCTCAACTACAATACCCATAAGCCTCCAGCTCAGAGAACACCCATCATCATCATCGCATGTTTAGTCCTTCAACAAATCAGTGTATCAGCATGTTAATATTCTCTCCTGCATATCAACGCCAGCTTTCATTCCATTTCACTGTAAGGTCTACCTACACCTGTTGTATTCGGCGCATGTGACAAATACAATTTGATTTGATATCCTTAGAAATAATATTTTACACAATGCTAATGCAACATTATGTAGAATTGTAATTGCTTTGAGTTCAATATAACATTTATTTCACAATAGGACTTGGTCGGACCAGGTCGGTGGCCAGACTCTAGCAGCAACATGTCCCACATGTATCACTCCAACAGCTCTGGTGGGAGTGAGGACCAATTCAGTCAAGTCAGGAATTGAATTGCAAAATTCCAGAAACGATGGATAGAGGGACTATTCTTTGCAAATTTTGACGGCGAGGAAATAGAACACATTTTCAGTGCGGCCCTCCGGACCTGGTTGAAGACCAACACACGCCTCAGAAGTCCTCAACTGGCAGCTTCATTAAATAGTACCAGCAAAACACCCGTCTCAACATCATCAGTGAAAAGGCGACTCCGGGATGCTGGAATTCTAGGCAGAGTTGCAAAGAAAAAGCCATATCTCAGACTTGCCAATAAAAATAAAAGATTAAGATGGGCAAAAGAACACAGACACTGGACAGAGGAACTCTGCCTAGAAGGCCAGCATTCCAGAGTCGCCTCTTCACTGTTGAAGTTGAGACTGGTGTTTGTGGGTACTATTTAATGAAGCAGCCAGTTGAGGACTTGTGAGGCGTGTTTCTCAAACTAGCCACTCTAATGTACTTGTCCTCTTGCTCAGTTGTGTACCGGGGCCTCCCACTCCTCTTTCTATTCTGGTAAGCGCCAGGCTGCGCTGTTCTGTGAAGGGAGTAGGAGATCTTCAGTTTCTTAGCAATTTCTCACGTGGAATAGCCTTCTTTTCTCAGAACAAGAAAAGACTGACGAGTTTCAGAAGAAAGTTATTTGAATCTGGACATTTTGAGCCTGTAATCAAACCCACAAATGCTGATGCTCCAGATACTCAACTAGTTTAAAGAAGGCCAGTTTTATTGCTTCTTTAATCAGTACAACAGTTTTCAGCTGTGCTAACAAAAGGGTTTTCTAATGATCAATTAGCTTTATAAAATGATACATTTGGAATAACTAACACAACATGCCATTGGAATGACGGTTGCTGATAATGAGACTGTACGCCTATGTAGATATTCCATAAAAATTCTGCTGTTTCCAGTCTTTTCTGATGGGTGGTCAAATGTTTGTGGGCAAGGAATAATTAACTACATCATCTCCACCCCTCAACCAGTATTCTAAAAGAGCACAGATACAAGGGAAAACAGAGACACCGGTCTCTACATTGTAGATGAGCTGAAGACAGTCATCAATAACCTTGGCCAACAGAAGGTATTTGCACTGGTGACAGACAATGCTGCGAACATGAAGGCTGCTTGGTCTAAAGTAGAGGAGTTGTACCCTCACATCACACCCATTGGCTGTGCTGCTCATGCATTGAATCTGTTCCTCAAGGACATCATGGCACTGTAAACAATGGATACACTACACGAAAACCAAGGAAATGGTTAAGTATGTGAAGGGTCATCAAGTTATAGCAGCAATCTACCTCACCAAGCAAAGTGAGAAGAATAAGAGCACCACATTGAAGCTGCCCAGCAACACCAGTTGGGGTGGTGTTGTCATCATGTTAGACAGTCTTTGGGATGGAGATACAATATGACAGTAGTGCCAACATATCCCATCAGCCACCTGGTGCAAAGGGACTTTGTGGATCTGAGGTTCTTTCCCATTGCCTCCATCATCCTCCAAATCCCACCAAATCCCAGCCTCAGAGCACAACTGGTCCTTGTTTGTGAACACAACCAAAGCACACAACAGGCTGACCAGAACAAGAGTTGAAACATTGGTGGCCATTCGGGCAAATTTGAGGCTTTTTGAGCCTGACAATAAGCCATCCTCAACAAGGTTGGAAAGTGACAGTGAAGATGAGGCCCCAGAGTCAGATGTTCAAGAGGTGGACATTGAGGAGGTCCAGGGAGGAGACATGGAAGCCTGAGAGGAAGACAACCAAAGCTTTAGTTTCTACACTATAATTTCACAGTTGTATGTTGAAAACATTTTTCTGAGATAAGATGGATCATTCAATATTCCCTTTCTTTTGTTGTTCAGTGAAATCATCCCATGTGAAGAGTCAACACTTCATTGAAATTAAATTCGTAAACAATTTTTTAAATGATTTCTATTAGAAGGATGTAATCATTTGCAATTATGTCTACATATGATGTTTATGTTTGTCTCCATATATGGTAAATACATCCAATGCAAAAAACATACATTTAAAAGTGGTATTAATATTCATTTGTATATATTTCCGTTAATTCCCACAGCACGTTTCCACCTCTGAATATTTCCCAAAATGTGCCACCCCAATTAGCGCACAATGTAGCAATAGATTTTGTAACTAAAAAACAAAATTGAGCATTTCTTATTGGACAAGTATTCCCTCCCTGTTATGTGTTAATGATCACGACCCAGCAGGGTTAGAGTTTGTCCACCTCAGCTCCAGTCCCTGGAAGACATGCAGGAAAGGTTCATTAGCTCATTAAAAGCACTCCAAGCAGGTAAAGCCATGGGGTGAAATGAGACACTAAGCCTACTTGACGGAACAATTACGTTGAGAAGAATAGAATAACACAAATAATACAACTTAGTAACACAAGTCTCATGGTACAAACACAGAGATGAAAATGTAACCCTCACATACATAACACACACTCTATCCCACAAAGTGTCCTTCACTTTCACAGGAAGCTAACAGAGCTAGGTTTTTCCCAGGCCATGGTATTTGGGTGAGGGTCTTCTGGTTTTTAATAGTGTGCAGAATTCAGAACAATGCAGATAAAAATGTATTGTACAGACAGACAAGCCTTGCATGTCAAAGTTCAGAACATATGTCGGTTCTTTATAATACAGTTCTATCAGCAACAATCTAATGGTCACATCCGTCTGAAAGCCCTGGTGTTGGCAACCGGGTAAACTATGCAAAGAGTTGACCACAGCTCCATCCACATAGGCGTTTACATTTATTATCAGAGAATATACAGTGTAGAATGGGATTTATGCAACATTGGAATATCATCTGGCCATTTACAACAACAAAATAGTTTGGGAGTGAAACATTCAGTGAAACATTCAGGTTGTGCATGCTCCTTTTCAGAGTGCCATATACATAGTGCCTTATGGGCTGTATCATATTGTCTCTCTCTCGGCTGATATGAACAGGATTTTCTGTAAAAAGTAGAATATGAATCTATAAGGACACTATGATGCCTATAAGATCCTCACGCATATAACTTTAAACAGCGTGTCATGAAATAACAGATTACACAATTAAAATAAACAAACTTTTTAATTGATTGAATTACTGAAACACTATCATATTAGTCAGAAATGTCTTATTGATTTACTGAAATGCTATTATGTCAGCTAAACATTGTCATTGAGTTCTGGCAGTTCAGGTGCAGCTTTGCCTCCTGTAGTTTATTTTCTTTTTAAAAGTGTTTTTAAAAGTGTGGTTGTGTTTGACAGGATGATCAAAGTTGTGTATGGTTTGTAAATGATTAAAAAAAAGGCCATAACAAGTACATGTCCACCCACTGCAGTCATATTTCACACACAAATAGACTTATGAAGACATTTCCATGTTAATTGCCCTTCCATTAACCCCAAACACCCCCCACACCTAAAGTACTCCCCAATTGTTTGATATGGTACAGTTACTATGGAAAAAGATCATGATGAAACCAAAACAAAAGTGTAGAAATGAACATTCTCTCCAACCTGACCCTAGTAGCTCAGCCTAGTTACTGCTACCCTACCATAGACACTTCAAGTAGATCAGAAACAACTAGATAGGTATAAGCAATATGGCAGTGGTTGGCTTCACATTTCCTGAGCCATATTGCTGCTTATTACACCTATTCAATGGTTTTGGATCTACACACGTACGTAGGGAGTATGGACTGTAGGGTTTTCTCTAGACTCTTCTTCTCTCTAGACTAGATGATTGTAGGGTTTTCTCTAGACTCTTCTTCTCTCTAGACTAGATGATTGTAGGGTTTTCTCTAGACTCTTCCTCTCTCTACACTAGATGATTGTGACACTGGCTGTGGACTGGACGCTCTCCTCGCGGGTGTGGCTATTCATCAGGTCCTTGACAAACTGTTCCAGTGCGGCGAAGTAGCCCTGGCACTGCCATGTGTCGTTGTGCGTGCCCTCAGAGAAGATGGCCAGACGTTTAGTCCGTGCCGGCGACAGCTCGTAAAGTTGCTTCATCATGACGGGCGGGATGAGCTGGTCTGACAGGCCCGACACGAACAGCGAGGGCATCCGGCACAGCGCCACCTGTCTGTAGGACAGGAACTGGTTCCGGTAGAACCACAGGGGCAGCAGCCTCATGGGCAGGAAGGAGAAGAGTGTGGCGGCCATGTGGGGGATGCTGAGGAAGGTGTTCTCCACCACGATGGCCACCACGCGGTGAGGGTTGGCCGAGGCCAGGCGAACCGCCACTGCACCACCTAGAGAGCGGCCAAACACCATCACCTTGGTCTTGTCCAGGTCAGGCCGGGTCATCACATAGTCCAGCGTGGCCTGGGCGTCCAGGTACAGGCCGTCCTCACTGGGCTCGCCCTCGCTCTTCCCATACCCCCGGTAGTCCACCAGCACCACGTTGGCCTTCAGGTTCACCAGCATCAGCAGAGCGTTGGGCACACGGTGCCCGATGTTGCCTGCGTTGCCGTGGAAATAAAGGATTGTGGGCGGGGCCGTGGAGGCAGGGTTAGATTCGTTGACGGGGGCGACCCCGGGGTTATCAAGGCTGTCTCCGCCGGTGTAGCGGAGCAGGATAAGGTTGAGGCGCACGCCGTCCTTGGTGCGGATGTAGACGTTCTCATGGGGGATGCCTGTTGGCATGGCCACATAGAGCCGGGAGGAGGAGGGCTGGTCGGGGAAGTAGAGCAGCACATCCTGGAACTTGTAGAGGATGGCGGCCACTGAGGCCAGGATGAGAGCCAGGAGAAAGAAGCCTCCGTAGAGGTGGAAGGTGAGGATGAGGGCCAGGAGGGAGATGCGACAGGCACCCCAGGACCAGGAGGCCAAGGCCAGGGCACAGCGCTCCACCGAGCCCCACAGCCTCCACGGCTTCTCCATGGCACAGAGACACACAGGATCACACCACCATTACACACACTCTTTGCAAAGAGAGAGAGAGGGGATTGGGGGAGGAGGGGAGAAGGAGAGAGCGAGAAAGAGAGAGAAGATTGGGGGAGAAGAGGAGAGATAATCATGACTCATGCACTAGAGACAAGACCACTCAAGAGATTGTTCATCTCCTCTCACAATTTACAGCTCAGCAAGCCTTCCACAGATGGTAATAACAATACTCTAAAATAAACCATTTACACTTTAGAGATGAAACAGAAACCAGTGGATCAACACGCACATTCGCGCACTCACAGACACACACACTATCAATCAGCCAATGTGCTGCCTGGCCTCAATGTTAAAGCAAGCGTGTCTCTGATATAGCTACAGTCTCAGTGGCGGTTAACTGGAGAAATTAGGCCGACTGTTTTCACCCTAGGGCCATTGGACTATACAAGATCCGGTAGTTATTTCCCACATTATTCCACTGTTGCGCTTAATCTGCCCGACCATCTAACAGATTAGAACCAAACACGCCTCAATTACACAATACCTGGTTGGGTTGCCACTGAATTGGTTGGCAAATATGAGACAGGTATTTGACTATACAACATGTGGGATGGTTGGCTCTAACGCACATGACAACAACTCATTGGAATAGAACGGTAATTTATTTCCAGACAATTCCATCCATGTCACAATCAGAGATGGTGTTTTAGACCTGAAAACAACGAAGGCGTGGCAACCTGCCAAATGGGTCAAATGAGGAATGCAAATGTCAAGAAAAACATTGATTGACATAAATAACTGCTAACGTTATCTAACTTGCGTGCTGTCACGTCTTGTCAACAACAAATAACGTTACTATTTGAACAGTTAGCTATTTGCTAACTGTATAACTGGAAAAGGGGTTACACGACCAGGCAGTGCTTGCAGAAACATTATCTAGACTAGCTATGTAAAAGTCGACAAGACGTTGCTTGAAAATGTAGTTACGTGTCCCGCAATGCTAAAGTTTACAGCTCCTCTCTGTGTGAACATCGATTTGTAATTCACAGTAGAAAATCCAATTTAACCACATTAGCCACCTAGCTAACGTTAGCATCAACTTGACACATATACTGTATCTATTTAACTAGCTAACGCTACATACTTACCTCTCTCCCATCATTTAGCGATTGAACTGCATGCGGCGAGATAAAACAATTGCAGTCAACGGAGTCGCTGTCATTTGGTCCAGAAGCTCACACAAAATGTTGTTCAGATATGAGCAGCTTGACAGAATAAACCCAGCGGAAAAGCTAACGTAGTTAGCAATCGACTTCCTGTGAGTATTTTTTGTTGTCGTTTTCATTAGTTATCACAGCCACAAAGTATACGGTAAAAAAATAATGAAAACAAAAATGTGCTATAAGGTTACGGTTAGACATAAGGTTAACAGTGTAGTTAAGGTAAGGGTTGAGGTTAGGTTAGGTCTGAAATCATAAACGGGGTATAAAACTTTGTGGCTGTGATGACTAGTGACACCATTTTTTCCCCTTCCGTGTCACTTTTAGAAATTCCGTGTAGAACGTGGCAAAAAAAGAAAGGGGATCCACATTAATTTCCATCTTTCAAAAAAACGATGTTCAACCACTAGATGGTGTTCTGCGAATATGGCTTTTTATGTCCAATGCCCACTGTGGGATACAAAACTGGAGTATCCCACACTAATCCATGGTACATTGTAACAGGTATAATGATAATAACTAATTAGGTGCTGTATTTATTTAACCCCCTAAATGATGTTAGCGATAAACTCAGTTCGTCAGTGATCGTTTTTCGTAAAACTTTGTAGCAATTTTGTTCTATCATCTGCAAGGTTGATAAACAATTCAATTAGTGACTGATAGAGGTAAAGCAAAATCATGGGAGAGGAAATACAATGAGTGTTCAAGCAGACATGCCCTCAGGGATTGACATAAATAAACAGTGTTTTTGTTTGTTCAGGATTTTATTTGGTGCCACAGACAGCAGGAGCCAACAGAAACAGTAATCCCCCTGTGGATGTTGAGAATATCTTAAACAGAGTGTGTTTGCACTAAAAGGTTGTTCGAATATCTCATAATAGAACAGCATAAATTATGAGCACTTTATTCCCCACTCCTCCACAAAAACACTGACAAAGGTCCACTGAGGGAATACCACAGGTGGGTGGTTTTTGTATTTGTTTGCGGGCATGTGCGCGCGAGTGTGTGTAATGCCAGATGGCATTAGACTGTAGAAACAAAACAAACATGTAGCCACACAGTTGTCAGTACACAAACAGAGGTGTCATACACAGGGGATCAAATTATATCTAACTTTATATTTCCAAACACGATGATGAATGAGAAGTAGCACAGTGTTGTTTACTGTTGACATGAATTGCTTAATCCCAGTGACCTTGTAATGAAAGGCAGAGCTACAGAAGAACAAACTACATACCCACAGCACACATCACTACCTGATATTCTTCTGATCAACAAGAACACAAGCAAGAGTGACTCTGATGCTTTTAAAACAGAGGTTAAGGTTCACCACAGAGAGAATAAAAGGTCAAACAAAATAAATTAGTAGGCTATCGCAAGTTCTACATTTTAATGCACGAGACAATAGAAGGCATTCAAATAAAACAACCATGCAGCCTTGTAATAGAAACGTACAGTTGAAGTGGGAAGTTTACATACACCTTAGCCAAATACATTTAAACTCACTTTTTCACAATTCCTGACATTTAATCCTAGTAAGATATCCCTGTTGTAGATCAGTTAGGATCACCACTTTATTTTAAGAATGTGAAATGTCAGAATAATAGTAGAGAAAATAATTTATTTCAGCTTTTATTTATTTCATCACATTCCCAGTGGGTCAGAAGTTTACATATACTCAATTAGTATTTGGTAGCAGTGCCTTTAAATTGTTTAATTTGGGTCAAACGTTTTAGGTAGCCTTCCACAAGCTTCCCACAATAAGTTGAGTGAATTTTGGCCCATTCCGCCTGACAGAGCTGGTGTAACTGAGATAGGTTTGTAAGGCCTCCTTGCTCACACATGCTTTTTCAGTTCTGCCCACAAATTTTCTATAGGATTAAGGTCCGGGCTTTGTGATGGCCACTCCAATACCTTGACTTTGCTGTCCTTCACCCATTTTGCCACAACTTTGGAAGTATGCTTGGGGTCAATGTTAATTTGGAAGACCAAGCTTTAACTTCCTGACTGATGTCTTGAGATGTTGCTTCAATATATCCACATCATGTTCCTGGCTCATGATGCCAACTATTTTGTGAAGTGCACCAGTCCCTCATACAGGAAAGCACCCCCACAACATGATGCTGCCAGCCCCGTGCTTCACGGTTGGGGAGGTTTTCTTCGGCTTGCAAGCCTCCCTCATTTTCCTCCAAACATAATGATGCTCATTATGGCCAAACAGTTTGATTTTTCTTTCATCAGACCAGAGGACATTTCTCCAAAAAGTATGATCTTTGTCCCCATATGCAGTTGCAAACTGTAGTCTGGCTTTTTTTATGGCAGTTTTGGAGCAGTGTCTTCTTCCTTGCTGAACGGCCTTTCAGGTTATGTCGATATAGGACTCGTTTTACTGTGGATATAGATACTTTTGTACCTGTTTCCTCCAGCATCTTCACAAGGTCCTTTGCTGTTGTTCTGGGATTGATTTGCACTTTTCGCATCAAAGTACATTCATCTCTAGGAAACAGAACGTCTCCTTCCTGAGTGGTAAGATGGCTGCGTGGTCCCATGGTGTTTATACTTGCGTACTATTGTTTGTACAGATGAACGTGGTACCTTTAGGCGTTTGGAAATTGCTCCCAAGGATGAACCAGAATTTAGGAGGTCTACAATTTTTTTTCTGAGGTCTTTGCAGATTTCTTTTGATTTTCCCATGATGTCAAGCAAAGAGGCACTGAGTTTGAAGGTAGGCCTTGAATTATATCCACAGGTACACCTCCAATTGACTAAAATTATGTCAATTAACCTATCAGAAGCTTCTAAACACATGACATCATTTTCTGGAATTTTCCAAGCTGTTTAAAGGCACAGTCAACTTAGTGTACGTAAACTTATGACCCACTGGAATTGTGATACAGTGAATTATAACTGAAATTATCTGTCTATAAACAATTGTTGGAAGAATTACTTGTGTCATGCACCAAGTATATGTCCTAACCGACTTCCCAAAAGTATAGTATATTATCAAGAAATATGTGGAGTGGTTGAAAAATGAGTTTTAATTACTTTAATGAGTTTTTGACTCCAACCTAAGTGTCTGTAAATTATATACTTTTCTTTTTTATATATATGTTTATATATTTTACCCCTTTTTCTACTCAATTTTTATCTTGTGTCATTGCTGTAACTCCCCAATGGGCTCGGGAGGCAAAGGTCGAGTTATGCGTCCTCCGAAACATGACCCACCAAACCGCGCTTCTTAACACCCGCCAAGTTTAACTCAGAAGCCAGCCACACCAATGTCTCAGAGGAAACACCGTCCAACTGACGATCGAGGTCAGCCTGCAGGCGCACGGCCCACCACAAGGAGCCACTAGATTGCAATCAGCCAAATAAAGCCTCCCCCCAAACCAAACCCTCCCCTAACCCCGACAACACTGGGCCAATTTTGCGCTCTCTCTGTCACGGCCGGTTGTGACACACCCTGGGAACAAATCCGGGTCTGTAGTGACGCCTCTAGCACTGCGATGCAGTGCCTTAGACTGCTGCAGCAATCGGGAGGCCCTCTAATTGAAACATTTTGCTTCCAAAAAATCCAAACACACACACATACACACCCTATATCCGTGAAAGCACCAGGAAGTGAGAGAGAGAGAAAGAGAGACACAAAGCACCCTCTTTGGTCACTCCTAAACTGGCATCCTGCACTTGGAGTCTCACAGGGTGACTCTGAGGGTAGGTTCTGCTATGTTCAAATAACAGTCATTTCATACCTTGATTCATTTCATACCTTGATTAATTTCATACCTTTATTCATTTCATACCTTGATTCATTTTTTATACTTGTGTCATGCACCAAGTACATGTCCTAACCGATTTGCCAAGAAATATGTGGCATGATCACATACACACATACATGATCACATACACACAAATACATATATATATATAATTGTTTTATTTGTTATTTTATTTACACATTTTTTGTTATTAAAAACTTTTGCGACCCCCAAATAATTACTTGCGGGCTGGTTTTGACCCGCAGGCAACTGTTGCCGACCCCTAAGTTACAGGATTCAGTAAATTAATAAAACAACCAAATAAGATCTGTGCATCAAAGTAGATATTGAATAACAAGTGATATTGCTGATAATGAGGTGTGTGAAGATCATGATAGCATATAGCAATAGAAGTCAATCATAAGGAGACAGACAACCTCCCATGCCAATGGGATTCCCCCCTGTCGTTCACATCCACTATGCCACAGCTGTGGCTAAGAGGTGGGATCACCAGAGATAAGGATGTGTCACTCCAGGATGACAGCTAAACAGGGGATCAAATGCCAGGGTTAACAGCAACATTAACTTCCTGGAAACGGTGTATCTAATGTCCACATCAGGAAGGAAGTTCTTTATCCACAGGACTAAAGGACTATAGCCTCGTTCAACCATCGTGAAGTCTTACGAGCGTACATTCTTATCCACTACATGGATTCCAGTGGTCAGTGGATCAGGCTTTTGAAAGACAGTCTCATGTCTAGATTGTTTACTGAAACGGACTGCTGGGAAGAGCTTAGCTGCTTGCTTCTGCTGCATCAGCATCAAGAGTATAGTACAGCTGGATCCAAGCATATCTCCACTTCTGTAAATGGATTCGTCATGACTATTATATAATCTGGAAAAATATATTGTTGGGCAAAGAAAAGTAATTGGTGTGAATAAGCTTAAAAAGACAACATAAATGCATTTGAGGACACACCCAATCCCTCCCACACACACACGCACAGATTCGCATGCACGTGCGCTCACTCACACTTAGGCATAACACACACACATGTGTCTCTTTGGGTTAGAAGGACACTGACATTGTGATGGATTCAGCTTATAAGAGACTGACAGCTGGCAAGTTCACTTTCTCTTCCTACGACTCAATTAACTTAGACATGCCAGTCAAAACATCTATTATATGCACGCTCAAACACACACACACACACCTCATTCACGCTCAAACACACACACACACCTCTTCTGGACACTTCCCCCAATCCCACCACTCAAATACTTTAGACATGGCTAAACATGTCACAGTCTAAACAGCCGGCGGCTCCCTGCTCAATAACAGAGTTAGTATAACACAGAGGCACTGGGACAGGCTGGCTGGGAATGTGATAGCATCACACCAAGAGACTTGTCATTCACGCCATGTCACTCACAATACACGCCCAATGGCCCGAGAGGAGGGCTTGGACCATACAATAAGACACAATGTCTGAGGTAGAAAGGTAGTCCCTTGGATCTACAGTAGTTAGTGAACTTCAAGATAAGAAGGACATTTCTTTTTCAAAAAATGGTATGTGTTTAATATCTCCTCTCTCCATTCTGGTCAAACATGTAACACAAATTCCCATTCTATGTTGTTGTATTGGTCTTGATTGCTATGGCTAATTTTCATTGATTCATGTTTGTTGAATATAACGTTATTGCTGTGATTCTGCCTAGCCACTGGTTGTGATACTCAAGGTGACAGATTTGGTGTCCGTGACTATAGTACACTAGATGAGTGGTCACCTTGGAGACAAGCGTGGCAGTGAGTCAAAGAGTACAGATGCATACTGTAGCATCCACTACTGCCCACAGCCAGCCCCAGACCCCAGTGTTTCTGTGTTTGTGTGTGTGCATGTGAGTGAGTGAATGTGTGTGTGTGTGTGTGTGTGTGTGTGTGTGTGTGTGTGTGTGTGTGTGTGTGTGTGTGTGTGTGTGTGTGTGTGTGTGTGTGTGTGTGTGTGTGTGTGTGTGTGTGTGTGTGTGTGTGTGTGTGTGTGTGTATATTCGTGTTTGTGTGTGTATTCGTGTTTGTGTGTGTATTCGTGTTTGTGTGTGTGCAAGTGCCAGAATGGGGCTATATAAAGGGTGTACCAGTACCAGATCAATGTGCAGATGTACAAGGTATTTGAGGTAGATTTGTACAAGAAGGTATATATGTACATGAAGGCAGGGTAAAGTGACTAGGCATCAGGATAGATAATAATAAGAGTAAAATAGAGAATAGTAGCAGCAGAAAAGTGTGTGTGTGTGTGTGTGTGTGTGTGTGTGTGTGTGTGTGTGTGTGTGTGTGTGTGTGTGTGTGTGTGTGTGTGTGTGTGTGTGTGTGTGTGTGTGTGTGTGTGTGTGTGTGTGTGTGTGTGTGTGTGTGTGCGTGCGTGCGTGTGTGTGTGTGTGTGTGTGAGTATGCATGTGTGTGTGTAATGTGTATTGATGGGTACTGACTTCTAAACTTGAAATATGAACTATCCTTCTTCATGTTACTGACGGAGATAGGGGAGTGCAGAAAGTTTACATTCTGTCAGAACATGTTATTGTTAGACAGCAAGTATCCTATGGAGAGGAGAAGGGCCACAGTCTGATTTCAGTCAACAGATGAGGTAGGACAGCCGTGAGTTGGGGAGGAGTGAGGAATTTGGTCCGAGGTCAGTTCAGATGAAGTGAGAAAGAACAGGAATCAGTAAAGTCCTGTCTAGCAACAGAGATCTATTGGCTGTCCAGACGTGCAAGGAGGAGACACAGCATAGGAGGAAGGTATACATATATGAGCTTGTGTAAACATGTTTTTGTCTTATGCAGCTGTGTGACCCAGTGGGTGAATAAACTTGGTTTGAGCATTACTAGTCCTCTGTGAATTTTACTCTGTTTATTTCGAACCTACCAGTATGTATGCATGTCTGTGTTGTGTCGGTCTGCGTGTGTGTGTTATGTGTGTGTTGGCGTATGCACCTTATCTGAATGTGTGTGGGAGTGTCAATGTAGTGTGTGTGAGTGAGTGTGTATATGGTGTTTTATATA
Organism: Oncorhynchus keta; assembly: GCF_023373465.1. Taxonomy (NCBI): domain Eukaryota; kingdom Metazoa; phylum Chordata; class Actinopteri; order Salmoniformes; family Salmonidae; genus Oncorhynchus; species Oncorhynchus keta. The sequence goes on from NC_068454.1 coordinate 17,790,311, forward strand.
GTCTAGTGAGTGTGTATATGGTGTTATTATATAGTCTAGTGAGTGTGCGATGGGTCAGTGCAAGATAGAGTCAGTGCAGATAGTTTGGGTACCATAATTGACTATTAAGCGGTCTGGCTATTTAGCATTTTTATGGCTATTTAGCCGTTTTATGGCTTTGGGGTAGAAGCTGTCTCAGAGCCTGTTGGTTCGAGAGCCGATGCTCTGGTATTGGCAATTTTTGGGACCTTCCTCTGACACCGACTGATAAAGAGGTCCTGGACGGCAGGGTGATCAGCCCCAGTGATGTACTGGGCTTTACACACCACCCTCTGTAGTGCTTTGCGGTCAAGGGCAATGCATTTGCCATACCAAGCGGTGATGCAGAGCGTCAATATGCTTTTCATGGTGCAGCTGTAGAAGGTTTTGAGGATCTAAGGGCCCATGCCAAATTCCCCTCCTGAGGGGGAAGAGGAACTGCAGTGCCCTCTTTACGACTGTGCGGGTGTATGTGAACCATGTTAAGTCCTTAGTGATGTGGACGCCAAGAAACTTGAAGCTCTTGACCCGCTCCACTACAGCCCTGTCGATGTGGATAGAGGCGTGCTCACCCCTCTTCTCCTATAATAGTCCACGATCAGCTCCATGGTCTTACTGACGTTGAGGGAGAGGTTGTTGTCCTATCACCACACTGCTAAGTCTCTGACCTCATCCATGTAGGCTGACTCATCACCTTCAGTGATCAGGCCTACCAGAGTCATGTCATCAGCAGACATGATGATTGTGATGCGGAGGTGTTGTTACCTACTCTCACCACCTGTTGCCGGTCCGTCAGGAAGTCCAGGATCCAGTTGCAGAGGGAATGGTTCAGTCCCAGAGTCCCAAGCTTGGTGATGAGCTTGGAGGGGACTATGGTGTTGAACGCTGAGCTGTCGTCTCTTAATAGCCTTCTCACATAGTTATTTCCCTTCTTGTCCAGGTGGGAGATGGCAGTGTGAAATGTGCCGTGTGTGTGTGTGTGTGTGTGTGTGTGTGTGTGTGTGTGTGTGTGTGTGTGTGTGTGTGTGAGTGTGTGTGTGTGTGTGTGTGTGTGTGTGTGTGTGTGTGTGTGTGTGTGTGAGTGTGAGTGTGAGTGTGTGTGTGTGTGTGTGTGTGTGTGTGTGTGAGTGTGAGTGTGAGTGTGAGTGTGTGTGTGAGTGTGAGTGTGAGTGTGTGTGTGAGTGTGAGTGTGAGTGTGAGTGTGTGTGTGAGTGTGTGAGTGTGAGTGTGAGTGGAGTGTGAGTGTGAGTGTGTGTGTGAGTGTGAGTGTGAGTGTGTGTATGTGAGTCAACCAGCAGAGGACGACAGAACTTACCTGACGGGTGATAATATGCTTCCTATATTTTCTCCCTAATACCCCAGATTTATAATTAACTATATTTTCTCCCCAATACCCCAGATTTATAATTAACTATATTTTCTCCCTAATACCCCAGATTCATAATTAACTATATTTTCTCCCTAATACCCCAGATTCATAATTAACTATATTTTCTCCCCAATACCCCAGATTTATAATTAACTATATTTTCTCCCTAATACCCCAGATTCATAATTAACTATATTTTCTCCCTAATACCCCAGATTCATAATTAACTATATTTTCTCCCCAATACCCCAGATTTATAATTAACTATATTTTCTCCCCAATACCCCAGATTTATAATTAACTATATTTTCTCCCTAATACCCCAGATTCATAATTAACTATATTTTCTCCCTAATACCCCAGATTCATAATTAACTATATTTTCTCCCCAATACCCCAGATTTATAATTAACTAAATTTTCTCCCTAATATCAAATAAAATAAAATGTATTTATATAGCCCTTCGTACATCAACTGATATCTCAAAGTGCTGTACAGAAACCCAGCCTAAAACCCCAAACAGCAAGCAATGCAGGTGGAGAAGCACGGTGGCTAGGAAAAACTCCCTAGAAAGGCCAAAACCTAGGAAGAAACCTAGAGAGGAACCAGGCTATGAGGGGTGGCCAGTCCTCCTCTGACTCTGCCAGGTGGGGATTATAACAGAACATGGCCAAGATGTTCAAATGTTCATAAATGACCAGCATGGTCAAATAATAATACTCACAGTAGTTGTCGAGGGTGCAGAAAATCAGCACCTCAGGAGTAAATGTCAGTTGGCTTTTCATAGCCGATCATTAAGAGTATCTCTACCACTCCTGCTGACTCTAGAGAGCTGAAAACAGCAGGTCTGGGACAGGTAGCACGTCCGGTGAACAGGCCAGGTTTCCATAGATGCAGGCAGAACAGTTGAAACTGGAGCAGTAGCATGGCCAGGTAGACTGGGGACAGCAAGGAGTCATCATGCCAGGTAGTCCTGAGGCATGGTCCTAGGGCTCAGGTCCTCCGAGAGAGAGAAAGAAAGAAAGAGAGAATTAGAGAGAGCATACTTAAATTCACACAGGACACCGGATAAGACAGGAGAAGTACTCCAGATATAACAAACTGACCCTAGCCCCCCAACACATAAACTACTGCAGCGTAAATACAGGAGGCTGAGACAGGAGGGGTCAGGAGACACTGTAGCCCCATCCGATGATACCCCAGATGTATTATTAACTCTATTTTCTCACAAATACCCCAGATTAATAATAAACTAAAATCTCCCTAATACCCCAGATTAATAATAAACTAAAATCTCCCTAATACCCCAGATTTATAATTAACACAATTCTCCCTAATACCCCAGATTTATAATGAACTTTATTTCCTACCTAATACCTGATAATGAACTTTATTTCCTACCTAATACCTGATAATGAACTTTATTTCTTACCTAATACCTGATAATGAACTTTATTTCCTACCTAATACCTGATAATGAACTTTATTTCCTACCTAATACCTGATAATGAACTTTATTTCCTACCTAATACCTGATAATTAACTTTATTTCTTACCTAATACCTGATAATGAACTTTATTTCCTACCTAATACCTGATAATGAACTTTATTTCCTACCTAATACCTGATAATGAACTTTATTTCTTACCTAATACCTGATAATGAACTTTATTTCCTACCTAATACCTGATAATGAACTTTATTTCCTACCTAATACCTGATAATGAACTTTATTTCCTACCTAATACCTGATAATGAACTTTATTTCTTACCTAATACCTGATAATGAACTTTATTTCCTACCTAATACCTGATAATGAACTTTATTTCCTACCTAATACCTGATAATGAACTTTATTTCCTACCTAATACCTGATAATTAACTTTATTTCTTACCTAATACCTGATAATGAACTTTATTTCCTACCTAATACCTGATAATGAACTTTATTTCCTACCTAATACCTGATAATGAACTTTATTTCTTACCTAATACCTGATAATGAACTTTATTTCCTACCTAATACCTGATAATGAACTTTATTTCCTACCTAATACCTGATAATGAACTTTATTTCCTACCTAATACCTGATAATGAACTTTATTTCCTACCTAATACCTGATAATGAACTTTATTTCCTACCTAATACCTGATAATGAACTTTATTTCCTACCTAATACCTGATAATGAACTTTATTTCCTACCTAATACCTGATAATTAACTTTATTTCCTACCTAATACCTCAGATTGATAATTAACAGGGCAGAAGCTGCTGCTTTGTTCTGCTCTGATGTCTCTGTACTCAACGCCAATCGCTGAGTGATAAGGCCAGAGAGCCTAGTGCACCGTAAATAGAGGTCCTAATCAGCTAAGAGTAATATCTGGTCCTATCTGGGGCTTGTGGTGGGCCCACTCGGCTGACCCACGCCATGCCTGCCAGGAATACATTGGGTGGAAATTGCTGCACGTAGAGGGCAATTAGAGGGCCTCCTGTGGCGAAGAGGCAGACATTAATTAATAAAGGCTACATTTCCCTTGCAAATGAGCATCACAGCATTCTGCTCTCTCTCGCCCGCCTCACCCCCGAACAGATGAATATCTATCATCCCCTTAACCCGAGGACGTGGAGGGGTGGGGGCATGGGGGGGGCATGTGTGACCTTGAGGTAGATAAAAGGGACACCTCACGCTGAACCTTTAAAGTAATCTGAAGAGGAAAAATAGAAAGAGTCTGTGGCTTAGACTACACTCGCTGTGTGATTCATAAATGGCAACATCATCCACTATGTCTGTTTGACTGTCTGACTGTCTGACTATCTGACTGTCTGAGTGGCTGGCTGTCTGACTGTCTGTCTGTCTGACTGCAGAGCTCTGACCAAACACACAGAACTTACTGGAACTGCATCTGATTGTAACTATGGTGATTTGCTAATGTGGTAGTAGCTCAATGCTGAAATTGCGTCATCACAGGCAATATGGAATTCACAAACGCGTGTGGTCTGGGCCTCTTCTGTCGCTAAACATCTTTGACATCAATGACGCCCCATCTAAGTGTAGACACTATAACCTCTCTATTCTCCTCAATGACCTAAATCTATAGCTTTGTTTACATCCCCGAGCATCATTATCAGTAGCACTTTCACAGTTGCTTTCATTTCCATCATTATCGGCATTATTGTAATCTCTTTACTCCCACGGACTCCTCTGAAAGGCATTAGAGATGACCTTGTTACACTTGGACCTTTACTCCATTTGTCCACCATATGTTGATTTTGCCAGATGTCTAACCAACATTTTCAGTACTTGACCCACGTGTTTCGCAAGGCTTCAGAAAGGTTTGCAGCATGGAGGAGAAGATCATTTTCGCTGTCTCTGGGTTCCCTGCCCTGTTCTACCAAAGCGGAAATAGCTATTGTGACCACGACAGTGGGAGCTATAGGTCCAGGCAATTTCTTAGCTAAGCTATCTAGCAAAGTGGTTAACTTTGAAGTTAGATAGCTAGCTAGCTAACTGGCTTGACTGTTAGCTAGCTAATTCGTTTTTGGTTTGGTATTTGAAATTTTGAGCAGGTAATCAAATGTGTCTAGCTAACTTAATTGAGACTGCTCTTCAATTAGCTAAAAGCCAGCTATTTGGAGTCTGTGTGTCTCTGTCAGTCTTCTTTCGTAGATGTCTGGTCTATCTACACTGAACACAAATATAAACGATACATGTAAAGCTTTGGTCCCATGATTCATGAGCTGAAATAAGCAAATCCCATAAATGTTCTATATGCACAAAAAGCCTATTTCTCTCAAATGTTGTGCACAAATGTGTTTACATCCATGTTAGCGAGGAATTCTACTTTCCAAGATAATCCATCTACCTGACAGGTGTGGCATGTCAAGAAGCTGATGAAACAGCATTATCATTACACAGGTGCACCTTGTGCTGGCGACAATAAAAGGCCACATTAAAATGGGGAGTTTTGTCACACAACACAATGCCATAGATGTTTCAAGTTTGTCTTTCTCCGTTATCTTTTACAGAGACATCACTGCCTCCTTATGTTCCAAGTGTCTACTGTTCCATGACTGATTTCAAATGTACCGTGCATTCACACACATCATTGATCGTCGAGCACACTTACAGAGATGGCGACAAGAACTCTCGAATCCCAGACCACAACCGCATTTATGTATTGTCGAGTATTCCTGAGACCAAGACCCCAACATCAAGACTCCATATCTAACACAATACATATACTATACATAAACAATCGCAAAGGTCTTCTTGTGCTCTGCTGTCATCCTGGTTAACCAGACTGACCACTGCGCTCACATTACATTTCACTTTACTTGACAGTCTGTGCTTGACACTGTAAGAGCCTTGGGGCCTTGTCAAAATCACAGATTATTCGATCCACCTTCAAACAATGCAAATGATATGACACAAACCCCATGTCTGCTGTCAATTCCATCACTTTTCTAACTGTTGTCAATCATGTAGACAAACCTCACTGCTGATTGCACTGCTCAGGGAAGAGCCTGTTCCAGCCTCTCGTGAACAGGTGTGAGGCCAACTGATTTCCTAGAGGCATCCCCCTGACCCTTTCCTGACCCCCTCACTCCTACCCTTTTTTTCTTTACCCTCTCTCTGTTGTGCTTTACAGAGACATCACTGCCCCCTTGTGCTTTAAAGCTCAACTGTTCTAACACTTGGATTTCAAATGTAAGTTGGACATTCACATTATACACCCTACAAATTGACCACCACGACTGGGTTCAACTTACAAGATTTGGATGCATCTGGTGGACATGAGGAGTTAAGAGTCCTGATCGCACCGGCACTTTATAGTCCACAATACAGTCGCAGGTTTTATTGAAGATACACTTTATGACATAGGACATTCTCATTCTTTTTTTTTGTAGAGTAGTGTTACATAGTGAGGGTTTTGTGATACTCTCTTTATTTGAACGGTACACTAAGTTTGCTAAAGGTGTGGAGAGTGGACTATGTGGAGAATTATACTCACTCTACAGATGTTTGGAAGATACTGCACTCATAAATGACACTCACTCACTCAATTTGTAAAAGGTACTTACTGTGCTTGTGAAGGGCACACATTCATTTTGTGAAGGGCACACTCCCTCTTTTTATGAAAGGTATGCACTTTTAGAAAGATTCATAACTTTTCTAAAAATAATTTCTTTATTTCTGATATACGGTATTATGATTAGCTTTGTGCTCACACGTTCATGCTGTAGGCCACTTTGTGTGTGTGGGTGGACAGGTAGCCACACGTTCATGCTGTAGGCCACTTTGTGTGTGTGGGTGGGCAGGTAGCCACACGTTCATGCTGTAGGCCACTTTGTGTGTGTGGGTGGCCAGGTAGCCTCGTGCCATTCATATACTACTGTCATGGAAAAGGAAGATTAATCTCCTTTGTCTAGGACACAGTCACGTTGTATAGGTCACTCAGCCCAATAATAAGTGCTGGTTTGAGTTGTTTTGTGTTTTTCTCCTCTGATTGACTTGATGTCTGGGGACACAGAGACACTGGTCTCCAGTAGTAATGGACAGGCCTGCAGTCCACACTAAAGGTTACTGAGCAAGCCTGTGGAGGAAAGGCCATCTACCATCACTCTGTGTGTGTGTGTGTGTGTGTGTTGTTGTGGTGGTGGTGGTTAATTTCTGTAATATCAAATGAGGAGAGACAAACTTATCACACAAGTCAGAGTTATACTTAAACTGAATCTTTATTAGTGAGAGCTTTGCAATAGCGATGGTTGGTCGACCAATCACCCTCTCTGATGATTCGTTGAGAGCCCCGAGACAAAAGCACAAAGGTATTTTATAGCCAAGATGCACCCCTTTCAACCTACATGATGAACAGATATATAGAATGGGTCACAAGGTTACACCTATATTATAGCTATACCTAGATACCTATAATACATACAGTAGCAGACAATATCTGCCGTGTCAACAGTTTTCATTGTATAGAGACCAGTGTCTGGCCCTGCGACTCCAAACTGGAACCATCTCTCCCTGGTACGGTACAGAACAGAAACATTAACTCATGCTCTGGAATGCTCTTTAAAGACATGGTCAATCTCTTGTCAGTGTTATCCCCCAGAGGCCCATCCTCAGTAGAACACACACAGTAGTTAAGAATTGCCATCACAGGGTGTGTGTGTGTGTGTAAGCGGGGGATGACACACAGCATATAACATATAGACATACGGCAGCCACACACACACAGCATATAACGTATAGACATACGGCAGTGTGGATGTGTGTGTGTGTATGTGTGTTTGTGTGTGTGGCTGTACACTGAGTGTACAAAACATGAGGAATACCTGCAGACATGACAGTCTGTCCAGGTGAATCCAGGTGAAAGCTATGATCCCTTATTGATGTCACATGTTAAACCCACCTCTATCAGTGTAAATGAAGGTGAGGAGACAGGTTAAAGAAAGATGTTTAAGCCTTGAGACAGTAGAGACATGGATTGTGTACAGTATGTGTGACATTCAGAGGGTGAATGGTAAAGACAATAGATTTTAAGGACCTTTGAACAGGGTATGGTAGTAGGTGTTACGCACACCTCTATGAAGAGGGAACGCAACACCCTGCTACAACTAAACTCTCCGTGAAGTGAAAAAGGTATGGACTGTAGGTGCAAGTAAGAATGACAACAGGCAGAATGTGGTACAGTTTACAAGGACTTTATTCCTTTACACGGTAACATGGGGAAAAGGGGCTGGACGGAACCAAAGCAAAGAAAGTAAATCTCAAAGCCTCCCCCCCTCTCCTATCTTACCTGCCTACCCACTACTTACCTAATTTAGCACCACCTGGTGCCCTAACCAACATACAGGGGGTGGTCCGCCCAGGTATTACCTAGTGTGCCTAGACAGCGAATATGCTACGGGTATATGTATGCCCGCGGGCCTCTTGCCTAAGCACTCCCTAGGTGCCTCCCTTCCCCCCGGGGAACAAATGAAACAGAATAAACAATTTCACAAACAAACTAAGAAACAAAGGACATCAAATAAGCTCTACCTGAGCAACAAACTCACAAAACATACCAACTTCCCAGCAATGAACTCCCATCAAAATCAACCCCTAGCAAAATCTCTAGCAAAATCTCTGCAATGACCTCCCAGCAAAATCAACCCCTAGCAAAATCTCTCTAGCAAAATCTCTGCAGTGACCTCCCAGCAAAATCAACCCCTAGCAAAATCTCTCTAGCAAAATCTCTGCAATGACCTCCCAGCAAAATCAACCCCTAGCAAAATCTCTCTAGCAAAATCTCTGCAGTGACCTCCCAGCAAAATCAACCCCTAGCAAAATCTCTCTAGCAAAATCTCTGCAATGACCTCCCAGCAAAATCGCTCTAGCAAAATCTCTCTAGCAAAATCTCTCTAGCAAAATCTCTCTAGCAAAATCTCTCTAGCAAAATCTCTCTAGCAAAATCTCTCTAGCAAAATCTCTGCAATGACCTCACAGCAAATCTCTCCCTCCTGAACAGAACACTGGCTTTTATATAGCTTCTGAAGGAATGGGTAATTGGAGACAGCTGTGTCTTGACGAGGGGGCGGGGTCAGCTCTCCAATTAGCCATGGAGTCGACCAATCAGCTGCTTGAGGGCTTTCAGGAAGCAATTTCCTGAAATAAACACATGCAAACATACAAACTACAACACATAAACTGGGGAACAGTAGGTGACAGGCTCACCGGTTTGAGCTTGTCAAGAACTGCAACTCTACTGGGTTTTTCATGCTCAGCAGTTTCCTGTGTGTTTCAACAATGGTCCATTACCCAAACGACATGCAGCCAACTTGAAACAACTGTGGGAAGCATTGGAGTCAACATGGGCCAGCATCCCTGTGGAACACTTCGACACCTTGTAGTTCATTACCCCGACAAATTGAGGCTGTTCTGAGGGCAAGGGGGGAGGGGTTGTGCATCTCAATATTAGGAAGGTGTTCCTAATGTTTTGTACAGTCAGTGTACATCCTTATGAGCATGTGATCATTTTCACCTCACTTTCTGTGTTTTGTGAATGAACACTGGAGGCGTTGTTGTATTTCCCCACTCCTTTCATGGGGATGAGATACAATCCATTTATCTGAAAGAAATAATAATTGACCATAGTATAATTGCTGTTCTGCATGTGCTCTGCATAATTCCACTGCAAGGCTTTTAACAGGAAAGATAGAGGCAGAAACACAGCTCAGATCATTACTCAAGCACAAACACACACATAGGACACAGACACACGTAAAAAGACAGGAACACACACAAACACACACACACAGAGGACATACACATTCGCACAGGCATGCATGCACACACACACACACACACACACACACACACACACACACACACACACACACACACACACACACACACACACACACACACACACACACACACACACACACACACACACACACACACACACACACACCATGGCATTTTGCTTTAATGGTGGAGGACGATCCAGAGCAGAGCAGCAGTGTGCGGAAGTGTCCTGTAGTGTGTGGCAGTGTTTGGCAGCGTGTGTGTGAATCAAAGCTGTGGTCTGTGCTCTTCATCTGAACATTGCCATTCGTTTAGACTGGTGCTTCATTTGGTGCAATGGGGGAGGAGGATAGTCATGTATCACTACGTGTCACCAGGCCACGCTCTATAATGCAGGATGATTGGGCTACTCCTTGTTTACATTGCTCTGGCCCAAAATTATACAAACACAGTTGGCAAATGTCCCACATGACAATGGGTTCAACTACGTAATGGCATAGAATAAAGGCAGGTTATAAAGGCTATAAAGGCATACTATACCATGGTCGTTAAGCTTTACTGTGGAGGGCTATTCTGTCAAGCCCATAAACTACTTAATCACTTAGCCAACCAATTTAAAAGCTCTCAAGTCCATCTAGGCAAGTTGATTGATCAGTTAGTCATCCAACCAAATCAATAAGATATTAAATCACCGCCCAACTGACCGGTCAGCTGAGCAACTGACCAGCGTACAACAAGCCATAAATGAAGCAACCATTTAATACGGCCCATTCACTACACAGTCAATAACAGAAAGCCATTACTAACCGGATAGTGAGCAAACCCTGGAATACTCCTCAGCAGATGGGAAAGAACATGGAGTGAAAGTTGCAAAACAGTGATGGGGCTATTCAAGTCAATATCATGTTTATGTCAAATCCATATAGACTCATGAAGGCATGACCTCAGCGGTAGAGAGGGGGATTAATATGTGGCGGGGTGAGAGAAAGAGGAATGAGATGGAAGAGAAGGATACAGAAAGATAGGAAGAATGGACAGAGAAAGAGGAAGGAAGTGTGGAGAAAGGGGGAGAGTGAGAGGGGGGGTGTAGAGTGAGGGAGACAGATCAGCAGGCTTTGCCAAATGACTGCCCACCATATCTCATCACCCACTGCAGCCCCCATGACCTGGCAGTAAGTCAGTGGAATGGCTACTGCCCAGGGAGCCCTGTGACAAGAGTTCAACCTCTACATCTGAGGTGTACATCACTCCCCTCCCTCTCTTTCTCTCACACACACATACCCAACAGACACACACACACACACATACCCAACAGACACACACACACACACATACACATACACATACACATACACATACACATACACATACACATACCCACAGACACACACACACACACATACCCAACAGACACACACACACACACACACACACATACACATACACATACACATACACATACACATACACATACCCAACATACACAGACACATACCCAACATACACACACACATACACACACACACATACACATACACATACACATACACATACACATACACATACACATACCCAACAGACACAGACACACACACATACACATACACATACACATACACATACCCACAGACACATACACACACATACACATACACATACACATACCCAACAGACACACACACACACACATACACATACACATACCCAACACACACACATACACATACACATACACATACCCAACAGACACACATACACATACACATACCCAACAGACACAGACACACACACATACCCAACACACACACACACACACACACACACACACACACATACACATACACATACCCAACAGACACACACATACACATACACATACACATACACATACCCAACACACACACACACACACACACACATACACATACACATACCCAACAGACACACACACATACCCAACACACACACACACACACACACACACACATACACATACACATACCCAACAGACACACACACACACATACACATACACATACACATACCCAACAGACACACACACACACACATACACATACACATACCCAACAGACACACACACACACATACACATACACATACCCAACAGACACACACACACACACATACACATACACATACCCAACAGACACACACACACACACATACACATACACATACACATACCCAACAGACACACACACACACACACATACACATACACATACACATACACATACCCAACAGACACACACATACACATACACATACACATACCCAACAGACACACACATACACATACACATACACATACCCAACAGACACACACACACACACACACACATACACATACACATACACATACACATACACACACATACACATACACATACACATACACATACCCAACAGACACACACATACACATACACATACACATACCCAACAGAAACACACATACACATACAGATACTGGCCCCCGGGGCCAGCACAGTAAGAGCTTAATGAAAAGGTCCTTTAGACTGGCTGCTGTGCACCAGGAAGACATATATAAATGTCACAGTTAATGGGAGGACGCTGGTGATGAACTCTTAATGTGAAGGAGTGTGTGTGTGTGTGTGTGTGTGTGTGTGTGTGTGTGTGTGTGTGTGTGTGTGTGTGTGTGTGTGTGTGTGTGTGTGTGTGTGTGTGTGTGTGTGTGTGTGTGTGTGTGTGTGTGTGTGAGTGTGTGTGTGCGTGCGTGTTTGTGTGTGGCTGTACACTGAATGTACAAAACATGAGGAATACCTGCTCTTTACATGACAGTCTGTCCAGGTGAATCCAGGTGAAAGCTATGATCCCTTATTGATGTCACATGTTAAACCCACCTCTATCAGTGTAAATGAAGGTGAGGGAGACAGGTTAAAGAAAGATGTTTAAGCCTTGAGACAGTAGAGACATGGATTGTGTACAGTATGTGTGACATTCAGAGGGTGAATGGTAAAGACAATAGATTTAAGGGCCTTTGAACAGGGTATGGTAGTAGGTGACAGGCTCACCGGTTTGAGCTTGTCAAGAACTGCAACTCTGCTGGGTTTTTCATGCTCAGCAGTTTCCTGTGTGTTTCAACAATGGTCCATTACCCAAACGACATGCAGCAAACTTGAAACAACTGTGGGAAGCATTGGAGTCAACATGGGCCAGCATCCCTGTGGAACACTTCGACACCTTGTAGTTCATTACCCCGACAAATTGAGGCTGTTCTGAGGGCAAGGGGGAGGGGTTGTGCATCTCAATATTAGGAAGGTGTTCCTAATGTTTTGTACAGTCAGTGTACATCCTTATGAGCATGTGATCATTTTCAACTCACTTTCTGTGTTTTGTGAATGAACACTGGAGGCGTTGTTGTATTTCCCCACTCCTTTCATGGGGATGAGATACAATCCATTTATCTGAAAGAAATAATAATTGACCATAGTATAATTGCTGTTCTGCATGTGCTCTGCATAATTCCACTGCAAGGCTTTTAACAGGAAAGATAGAGGCAGAAACACAGCTCAGATCATTACTCAAGCACAAACACACACATAGGACACAGACACACGTAAAAAGACAGGAACACACACACACATTCGCACAGGCATGCAGGGCAGCAGTAGGGCAGCAGTGTGCAGCAGTGTGCGGAAGTGTCCTGTAGTGTCCTGCAGTGTGTGGCAGTGTGTGTGTTTGTGAAATGGTAGGACTCTCTTACAGATAAGTGCATGAGAAAGTATGTCTGCTGTTTAGGTGGCTTCTAAAGGTATGAGAGAGCAGTGTGTATAGGTGTGTGTATGTTACTGTGTGTATGTCCAAGGGTGTGTATGTGTATAAACTATCACTTATCCTCAGCAGCATATGACTGTGACTGAATATTTACACCCCACCCTCTGAAGGACCCTGGCTGATTACACAGTCTCTCAGCACAGACAGCCATGACCCCACTGTGACCCCATCAATCAGCCCCACTTCCTGATGGGAACTTGTGAAGTCAGATGATACCCATCTTTACTGGCTTCTTGATTTAATGGCAGACATTATTTTAGCATACCATTTCTTCTCCCCAGCTCCCCTCGCTTCTCTCCTCGCTCCTTACTGGAAATACTGCTTCTCTCTGCAGTGAAATGCATCAGACGCCACAACTAAATGCTTTTTGCGAGGCCTAGAGGACAGTATATAGTAGAATTGATGCATTTTACAAAAACACTGCAGAGGAACCCCCCCACTTTGTTCTGTCTTGCAGCTTTTCCATTGGCAAGATAAGACAGGGACAAGAGATACGTTTCTCGCTTTTGACCTTTTTCCAAACTTTACTCAGTCTGAGGCCAATATTTACAGAGCCTCCCAATGAGAAGGGGATAAGCGATAGAGAGAGAGACGGATGGATGGGCGAGTGTCTGAGAAAGAGAGAGAGGACGAGAGAGAGAGAAAGACAGAGAGAGAGAGAAAGAGAGAAAGAGAGCGAGAGAGAGAGCGAAAGAGAGAAAGAGAGCGAGAGAGAGAGAGAGAGAGAGAGAGAGAGAGAGAGAGAGAGAGAGAGAGAGAGAGAGAGAGAGAGAGAGAGAGAGAGAGAGAGAGAGAGAGAGAGAGAGAGAGATGTGTTTAGCAAGGGGGAGGGATCATGACTCTGTGTCATGCTGTTCTGCCATGGAGCCAGACACTTTTCATCAAAGCTACGTTCAACAGCAGCAGCAGCAGCAACAGACCCCACACCACTGTTGCCTCTGTGCTGTTCACCATGTTTGATCAACATCAGTTTCAAACACAAGGTCATTTTGTGTTTGGAAGTTTACAAGAGGCAAAGAGACAAGACGAGACAAGAAGAGGAGAGGAGAGGAAAAAAGGAGAAGCAAAGAGAAGAGAGGGGAGAGGAGAAGAGAAGAGAGGAGAGGAGAGGAGAGGAGAGGAGAGGAGAGGAGAGGAGAGGGGAAAAAAGGAGAAGCAAAGAGAAGAGAGGGGAGAGGAGAGGAGAGGAGAGGAGAGAGAGGAGAGGAGAGGAGAAAAGGAGAAGCAAAGAGAAGAGAGGGGAGAGGAGAGGAGAGGAGAAAGAGGAGAAGAGGAGAGGAGAGGAGAGGAGAGGAGAGGAGAGGAGAGGAAAAAAGGAGAAGCAAAGAGAAGAGAGGGGAGAGGAGAAGCGAAGAGGAGATGAGAGGAGGGGAAAGGATAAGCAAAGAGAAGAGAAGGGGAAAGAAGAGAAGAGAAGAGGAGAGGAGAGGAGAGGAGAGGAGAGGAGAGAGCAACAGATGTATCAGCGTGCTGTGATCAGAAGAGAAGTGGAGCAGCCAGCTGGGCCACCACAGGGAGTGAGGTTTGCACGTGACTCCCTCCCTGACTGCAGAGTACTGTGTCTGCAAAGTCATCTGAGGTCACCTACCCAGTTAGTCCCTGTCTGATGATGTCGCTGATGCAGAGGCATGCATGTGCTGCCTATTACCAATCCCACACTCTGCATGTACAGACGTACAATCTTAATTTGAGCCAGTTTGTTACAGCAGGTAAATATTCCTGCAGCAACAGGACATTTGAATTATTATGTGGACAATAATTAATGGACATTTTTGTCGGGGTTGATACATTTTTCATTACAGCAAATCAAGTCTGACAATGTTATGTGGAAATTAGAAGTATTTTTTAAACTCAAATACACTACAAGTTTGTACTTCCCGCACATGCAGCTATACACATACAGATTTACACACACACACACACACACACACACACACACACACACACACACACACACACACACACACACACACACACACACACACACACACACACACACACACACACACACACTGCATACTTGAGTCTTTGAAAACCCCCACGCTGTCAACACACACAGTACACACACCAAGGACAAAACTGTTCCTGGTTAAGCTAAATGCTGATGTAACCTATATGCACCCTGCCAAGGAGCTAACTGCTCTCTTCAGGTTTCAGGCCAGAAGAATGGGAACATTGAGATGTGGGAAGATTGGGATGGTTGTAGTTGAGTTGTGCTACATCCGGGAAGATGTTTTTATTCAAAGTTAGAGTCACCATATATCTACTGTGACTGAATGTGTTTAGTCAGCACGTCCTCTGCTGCTCTGTTGTAGTTTAGTTGCCAGCAGGATTGAGAAAATTAGAAAGTCAGCGAGCAAGAGAGAAAGAGATAGAACCTGGAGCAATAGAGAGGAAATGGTGGTCGAGCTCTGATAGTATTCTTGTTGCCTTGCCGGGAAAGGGGGATGTGGGGACAGGGGATGTGGGGACAGGGGGATGTGGGGACAGGGGATGTGGGGACAGGGGATGTGGGGACAGGGGATGTGGGGACAGGGGATGTGGGGACAGGGGGATGTGGGGACAGGGGGATGTGGGGACAGGGGGATGTGGGGACAGGGGGATGTGGGGACAGGGGATGTGGGGACAGGGGATGTGGGGACAGGGGATGTGGGGACAGGGGGATGTGGGGACAGGGGGATGTGGGGACAGGGGGATGTGGGGACAGGGGGATGTGGGGACAGGGGGATGTGGGGACAGGGGATGTGGGGACAGGGGGATGTGGGGACAGGGGGATGTGGGGACAGGGGAATGTGGGGACAGGGGGATGTGGGGACAGGGGGATGTGGGGACAGGGGGATGTGGGGACAGGGGGATGTGGGGACAGGGGGATGTGGGGACAGGGGGATATGGGGACAGGGATGTGGGGACAGGGGATGTGGGGACAGGGGGATGTGGGGACAGGGGGATGTGGGGACAGGGAATGTGGGGACAGGGGATGTGGGACAGGGATGTGGGGACAGGGGGATGTGGGGACAGGGGGATGTGGGGACAGAGGGATGTGGGGACAGGGGGATGTGGGGACAGGGGATGTGGGGACAGGGGGATGTGGGGACAGGGGATGTGGGGACAGGGGATGTGGGGACAGGGGGATGTGGGGACAGGGGATGTGGGGACAGGGGAATGTGGGGACAGGGGATGTGGGGACAGGGGATGTGGGGACAGGGGGATGTGGGGACAGGGGGATGTGGGGACAGGGGGATGTGGGGACAGGGGGATGTGGGGACAGGGGATGTGGGGACAGGGGGATGTGGGGACAGAGGGATGTGGGGACAGGGGATGTGGGGACAGGGGGATGTGGGGACAGAGGGATGTGGGGATGTGGGGACAGGGGATGTGGGGACAGGGGATGTGGGGACAGAGGGATGTGGGGATGTGGGGACAGAGGGATGTGGGGATGTGGGGACAGGGGGATGTGGGGACAGAGGGATGTGGGGACAGGGGGATGTGGGGACAGGGGATGTGGGGACAGAGGGATGTGGGGACAGGGGATGTGGGGACAGGGGGATGTGGGGACAGAGGGATGTGGGGACAGGGGATGTGGGACAGAGGGATGTGGGGATGTGGGGACAGAGGGATGTGGGGACAGGGGGATGTGGGGACAGAGGGATGTGGGGATGTGGGGACAGAGGGATGTGGGGTGGGGATGTGGGGACAGAGGGATGTGGGGACAGGGGGATGTGGGGACAGGGGTTGTGGGGACAGGGGGATGTGGGGACAGGGGGATATGGGGACAGGGGGATGTGGGGACAGGGGGTTGTGGGGACAGGGGATGTGGGGACAGAGGGATGTGGGGACAGGGGATGTGGGGACAGGGGTTGTGGGGACAGGGGATGTGGGGACAGAGGGATGTGGGGACAGGGGGTTGTGGGGACAGAGGGATGTGGGGACAGGGGGATGTGGGGACAGAGGGATGTGGGGACAGGGGATGTGGGGACAGAGGGATGTGGGGATGTGGGGGACAGGGGGATGTGGGGACAGAGGGATGTGGGGACAGGGGGATGTGGGGACAGAGGGATGTGGGGATGTGGGGACAGAGGGATGTGGGGATGTGGGGACAGAGGGATGTGGGGATGACAGGGGGATGTGGGGACAGGGGTTGTGGGGACAGGGGATGTGGGGACAGGGGGATGTGGGGACAGGGGATGTGGGGACAGGGGATGTGGGGACAGGGGGATGTGGGGACAGAGGGATGTGACAGGGGGATGTGGGGACAGGGGGATGTGGGGACAGGGGGATGGATGTGGGGACAGAGGGATGTGGGGACAGGGGGATGTGGGGACAGGGGGATGGGGGACAGAGGGATGTGGGGACAGGGGGATGTGGGGACAGGGGGATTGTGGGGACAGGGGATGTGGGGACAGAGGGATGTGGGGACAGGGGTTGTGGGGACAGGGGATGTGGGGACAGAGGGATGTGGGGACAGGGGGATGTGGGGACAGGGGGATGTGGGGACAGAGGGATGTGGGGACAGGGGGATGTGGGGACAGGGGGATGTGGGGACAGGGGATGGGGGACAGGGGGATGTGGGGACAGGGGATGTGGGGACAGAGGGATGTGGGGACAGGGGGATGTGGGGACAGGGGGATGTGGGGACAGAGGGATGTGGGGACAGGGGGATGTGGGGACAGGGGGTTGTGGGGACAGGGGATGTGGGGACAGAGGGATGTGGGGACAGGGGGTTGTGGGGACAGGGGGATGTGGGGACAGAGGGATGTGGGGACAGGGGGTGTGTGGACAGGGGGATGTGGGGACAGGGGATGTGGGGACAGGGGATGTGGGGACAGAGGGATGTGGGGACAGGGGGATGGGGGACAGGGGGATGTGGGGACAGGGGTTGTGGGGACAGGGGATGTGGGGACAGGGGATGTG
Organism: Oncorhynchus keta; assembly: GCF_023373465.1. NCBI lineage: Eukaryota > Metazoa > Chordata > Actinopteri > Salmoniformes > Salmonidae > Oncorhynchus > Oncorhynchus keta. Next base: position 17,808,726 of record NC_068454.1, read on the forward strand.
GGGACAGAGGGATGTGGGGACAGGGGATGTGGGGACAGGGGGTTGTGGGGACAGGGGGATGTGGGGACAGAGGGATGTGGGGACAGGGGTTGTGGGGACAGGGGATGTGGGGACAGAGGGATGTGGGGACAGGGGGTTGTGGGGACAGGGGGATGTGGGGACAGGGGATGTGGGGACAGGGGGATGTGGGGACAGGGGGATGTGGGGACAGAGGGATGTGGGGACAGGGGATGTGGGGACAGGGGGATGTGGGGACAGAGGGATGTGGGGACAGGGGATGTGGGGACAGGGGATGTGGGGACAGGGGTTGTGGGGACGGGGGATGTGGGGACAGAGGGATGTGGGGACAGGGGTTGTGGGGACAGGGGGATGTGGGGACAGGGGGATGTGGGGACAGGGGATGTGGGGACAGAGGGATGTGGGGACAGGGGGATGTGGGGACAGGGGGATGTGGGGACAGGGGTTGTGGGGACAGGGGGATGTGGGGACAGGGGATGTGGGGACAGAGGGATGTGGGGACAGGGGTTGTGGGGACAGGGGGATGTGGGGACAGGGGGATGTGGGGACAGGGGATGTGGGGACAGAGGGATGTGGGGACAGGGGGATGTGGGGACAGGGGATGTGGGGACAGGGGTTGTGGGGACAGGGGATGTGGGGACAGGGGATGTGGGGACAGAGGGATGTGGGGACAGGGGATGTGGGGACAGGGGTTGTGGGGACAGGGGATGTGGGGACAGAGGGATGTGGGGACAGGGGGATGTGGGGACAGGGGGATGTGGGGACAGAGGGATGTGGGGACCGGGGTATGTGGGGACAGGGGGATGTGGGGACAGGGGGATGTGGGGACAGGGGGATGTGGGGACAGAGGGATGTGGGGACAGGGGGATGTGGGGACAGGGGGATGTGGGGACAGGGGGATGTGGGGACAGAGGGATGTGGGGATGTGGGGACAGGGGGATGTGGGGACAGAGGGATGTGGGGACAGGGGGATGTGGGGACAGAGGGATGTGGGGATGTGGGGACAGAGGGATGTGGGGATGTGGGGACAGAGGGATGTGGGGATGTGGGGATGTGGGGACAGGGGGATGTGGGGACAGGGGGTTGTGGGGACGGGGGGATGTGGGGACAGGGGGATGTGGGGACAGGGGGATGTGGGGACAGGGGGTCGTGGGGACAGGGGATGTGGGGACAGGGGGATGTGGGGACAGGGGGATGTGGGGACAGAGGGATGTGAGGACAGGGGGATGTGGGGACAGGGGGAGGGGGGACAGGGGGATGTGGGGACAGGGGGATGTGGGGACAGAGGGATGTGGGGACAGGGGATGTGGGGACAGGGGATGTGGGGACAGAGGGATGTGGGGACAGGGGATGTGGGGACAGGGGGTTGTGGGGACAGGGGGATGTGGGGACAGAGGGATTTGGGGACAGGGGTTGTGGGGACAGGGGATGTGGGGACAGAGGGATGTGGGGACAGGGGTTGTGGGGACAGGGGGATGTGGGGACAGAGGGATGTGGGGACAGGGGATGTGGGGACAGGGGATGTGGGGACAGGGGTTGTGGGGACAGGGGGATGTGGGGACAGGGGGATGTGGGGACAGGGGGATGTGGGGACAGGGGATGTGGGGACAGAGGGATGTGGGGACAGGGGGATGTGGGGACAGGGGGATGTGGGGACAGAGGGATGTGGGGACAGGGGGATGTGGGGACAGGGGGATGTGGGGACAGGGTGATGTGGGGACAGAGGGATGTGGGGACAGGGGGTTGTGGGGACAGGGGGATGTGGGGACAGAGGGATGTGGGGACAGGGGGTTGTGGGGACAGGGGGATGTGGGGACAGGGGATGTGGGGACAGGGGGATGTGGGGACAGGGGGATGTGGGGACAGAGGGATGTGGGGACAGGGGGATGTGGGGACAGGGGGATGTGGGGACAGGGGTTGTGGGGACAGGGGATGTGGGGACAGGGGATGTGGGGACAGAGCGATGTGGGGACAGGGGATGTGGGGACAGGGGTTGTGGGGACAGGGGATGTGGGGACAGAGGGATGTGGGGACAGGGGGTTGTGGGGACAGGGGGATGTGGGGACAGAGGGATGTGGGGACCGGGGTTGTGGGGACAGGGGGATGTGGGGACAGGGGATGTGGGGACAGGGGGATGTGGGGACAGAGGGATGTGGGGACAGGGGATGTGGGGACAAGGGGATGTGGGGACAGGGGTATGTGGGGACAGAGGGATGTGGGGACAGGGGGATGTGGGGACAGGGGGATGTGGGGACAGGGGGATGTGGGGATGTGGGGATGTGGGGACAGGGGGATGTGGGGACAGGGCCGACGGGGAGGATTAGGGGTGTAATAGAATCGTCTCCTGTGGTCCTGATGCTCAGCACGGAATTCCGACTGGGAAAGACATAACATCGGAGCAGATCTGAGCTTGCCTCTTTCCAGTCCTTATATCCCCGGGAGGGATCTTGGAATGAGCTGGGTGTTTATTCAGGTGGTAGTGACTACCACTCCACCACTGGGACTGGATGAGAGGTGAATCCTAGTGTAGCATCGTAGCGTGGTTCTGTGGCAGCCTGTGCCAGGCTAGCTACATGGGGACTTGAATGGGCTCCCAGGTCTTCAAAGACAGTGCTGTGGGGTTTCCTGTGTTGCTTCCATCTCCCTTTCATCAGAACAGGCTTTTCACTGACAGAGCAGATTAGCAAGGGAGAGGAAAACACATCACTATGATGGAAATCTACATTTTAGAATGTACTTGCTGCACTGGTAGAATCTACAGTGACAGTGATAAGGCTTCCTATGTCAGTACGCTCATGGAAATCCCATTAGCACGGACCGCTTCTGATCCACCACCTGTTAGTAGGCATACAGGTTCTCTGTGAAAATCACAGCATTAGGGGGCGGTGTGTGTGTGTGTGTGTGTACATGTGTGTGTACATGTGTGTGTGTGTGTGTGTGTGTGTGTGTGTGTGTGTGTGTGTGTGTGTGTGTGTGTGTGTGTGTGTGTGTGTGTGTGTGTGTGTGTGTGTGTGTGTGTGTGTGTGTGTGTGTGTGTGTGTGTGTGTGTGTGTGTGTGTGTGTGTGTGTGAAGGGGGAGATACTTCTCTTTGAGCTCTATCCAACAAACAAAAATATAGAGGTTAGGTAAGAAAGACGCCATTATCATACAGCTTTCAGAGCAACTAAACTGGTAAAGGTTGTGGGAAGTCAAGCAAGTCAGTCTAACATGCTATTTTCCTTAAGCAAACGTTGACCAGCTGGAGGGTGAAGGGTAGGATGGGGGACAGGTTGAGAGCTCAGGGCTGGGTTCCATCTCTCTCTGCTGGGGTGTGTAGCATCAGTCTCAGCCTGGGGCCCTGGAGTGCCAACCTTCTGCTGTTTACACTGGTGCTAACGCTACAGCTAGCAGGGGTCTGCCCCCTCCTGCTGGATCTGAGAGTGGAGGTCAAATCAAATCACATTTTATTGGTCACATACACATATTTAGCAGATGTTACTGCGGGTGTAGCGAAATGCTTGTGATCCTATCACCAACAGTGGAGCACTATCTAACTATTCACAACAATACACAAATCAAAAAGTAAAAGAATGGAATTAAGAAAAATATTAATTTTAGGACAAGCACTGTCAGAGTGGTATTGGCTCAATACAGTAGAGTAGAATACAGTATATTCATTTTAGATGAGTAAAGCAGTATGGAAACATTATTAAAGTAACTAGTGTTCCATTATTAAAGTGGCCAGTGATTCCAAGTCTATGTATTTTGGTCAGCAGCCTTTAAGGTGCAGGGTTGAGTAACCATGGGGAGCATTGGCAGAGAAGGAGCTGTGTTGAGGGGGGTGTCTGGTTGGGGGCTAAGGGGAGTAGCAGTGGGAACAGCAGAATGAGCAGCCTTCTTGTCTGTGGTCTTGGTGATGATCAAGAGACCTTTTGAATGTAAGACCTCTTCACATGAATAAAAGAAGCTCTGCTCTAACTAACAATCATTGATGACTAAGGTTTCGTTTCTGGTCTGGGGAAATGAGGTGTGAGTGGTGAATAATGGGGATGTAGATAATTGCATTGGGGAAAGAGGGTATGGCTTCCTTATGCATGGCTGCAATCTGCTTGATTGAAGTTTTGTATGGGTCATTATCCTTATTGTTAATGCACACCGAGAGAACCATGGTGCTGATGTCTAAGTGAACCCGTGTTTTATCCAGGATCAAATCAAATCAAATAGTTTTTATATAGCCCTTCGTACATCAGCTGATATCTCAAAGTGCTGTACAGAAACCCAGCCTAAAACCCCAAACAGCAAGCAATGCAGGTGTAGAAGCACAGTGGCTAGGAAAAACTCCCTAGAAAGGCCAAAACCTAGGAAGAAACCTAGAGAGGAACCAGGCTATGTGGGGTGGCCAGTCCTCTTCTGGCTGTGCCGGGTGGAGATTATAACAGAACATGGCCAAGATGTTCAAATGTTCATAAATGACCAGCATGGTCGAATAATAACAAGGCAGAACAGTTGAAACTGGAGCAGCAGCACAGTCAGGTGGACTGGGGACAGCAAGGAGTCATCATGTCAGGTCGTCCTGGGGCACGGTCCTTGGGCTCAGGTCCTCCGAGAGAGAGAAAGAAAGAGAGAATTAGAGAGAGCATATGTGGGGTGGCCAGTCCTCTTCTGGCTGTGCCGGGTGGAGATTATAACAGAACATGGCCAAGATGTTCAAATGTTCATAAATGACCAGCATGGTCGAATAATAACAAGGCAGAACAGTTGAAACTGGAGCAGCAGCACAGTCAGGTGGACTGGGGACAGCAAGGAGTCATCATGTCAGGTCGTCCTGGGGCACGGTCCTTGGGCTCAGGTCCTCCGAGAGAGAGAAAGAAAGAGAGAATTAGAGAGAGCATATGTGGGGTGGCCAGTCCTCTTCTGGCTGTGCCGGGTGGAGATTATAACAGAACATGGCCAAGATGTTCAAATGTTCATAAATGACCAGCAAGGTCAAATAATAGTAAGGCAGAACAGTTGAAACTGGAGCAGCAGCATGGCCAGGTGGACTGGGGACAGCAACCTTGGTGAAATGGTAAAACGTTGCACCAGGGTAGCAGTAGACTTCTGTGTTAGGGTTGTAGAATTGAGGGATTCTATTCACATTAGAGTCTCCCAACATGTGTTGAGTTAGGGTTTTTAATGTGTAGGCCTTGGTCAGATACATTAAGGGAATGTGCCACCACGTACAGGCAAGACTGTCATTACGCTGCAAGTTAACAGAATCTGCGCCAATGCTTCTATGTAGTGTGATTTGATACATTTAGCATGTACCCCATCCCATCACCAACCCTACTTTTATGTTTGTAATTAACCAGGGGGCGGGGCTACCGACGTTAAGGCTAATCTGAAGATGGTGCTGGCTAAAGCGAAAACTGGCAAGTGTAGAGAGTATAGAGATATTGTTATCCACGTCGGCACCAACGATGTTAGGATGAAAAAGTCAGAGATCACCAAGCGCAACACAGCTTCAGTGTGTAAATCAGCTAGAAAGATGTGTCGGCATCGAGTAATTGTCTCTGGCCCCCTCCCAGTTAGGGGGAGCGATGAGCTCTACAGCAGAGTCTCACAACTCAATCGCTGGTTGAAAACTGTTTTCTGCCCCTCCCAAAAGATAGAATTTGTAGATAATTGGCCCTCTTTCTGACCAAGCCTGACCTGCTGAGGAGTGACGGACTCCATCCGAGCTGGAGGGGTGCTCTCATCTTATCTACCAACAAAGACAGGGCTCTAAATCCTCTAGCTCCACAATAAAATAGGGTGCAGGCCAGGCAGCAGGCTGTTAGCCAGCCTGCCAGCATAGTAGAGTCTGCCACTAGCACAGTCAGTGTAGTCAGCTCAGCTATCCCCATTGAGACCGTGTCTGTGCCTCAACCTAGGTTGGGCAAAACTAAACATGGCGGTGTTCGCCTTAGCAATCTCACTAGGATAAAGACCTCCATTCCTGTCATTATTGAAAGAGATCATGGTACCTCACATCTCAAAATAGGGCTACTTAATGTTAGATCCCTTACTTCAAAGGCAATTATAGTCAATGAACTAATCACTGATCATTATCTTGATGTGATTGGCCTGACTGAAACATGGCTTAAGCCTGATGAATTTACTGTGTTAAATGAGGCCTCACCTCCTGGCTACACTAGTGACCATATCCCCCGTGCATCCCGCAAAGGCAGAGGTGTTGCTAACATTTACGATAGCAAATTTAGTCTTTTGAGTTTCTAGTCATGAAATCTATGCAGCCTACTGAATCACTTTTTATAGCTACTGTTTACAGGCCTCCTGGGCCATATACAGCGTTCCTCATTGAGTTCCCTGAATTCCTATCGGACCTTGTAGTCATAGCAGATAATATTCTAATCTTTGGTGACTTTAATACTCACATGGAAAAGTCCACAGACCCACTCCAAAAGGCTTTCGGAGCAATCATCGACTCAGTGGGTTTTGTCCAACATGTCTCTGGACCTACTCACTGTCACAGTCATACTCTGGACCTAGTTTAGTCCCATGGAATAAATGTTGTGGATCTTAATGTTTTTCCTCATAATCCTGGACTATCGGACCACCATTTTATTACGTTTGCAATTTCAACAAATAATCTGCCCAGACCCCAACCAAGGAACATCAAAAGTTGTGCTATAAATTCACAGACAACACAAAGATTCATTGATGTCCTTCCAGACTCCCTCTGTCTACCCAAGGACGCCAGAGGACAAAAATCAGTTAACCACCTAACTGAGGAACTCAATTTAACCTTGCGCAATACCCTAGATGCAGTTGCACCCCTAAAAACATTTCTCATAAGAAACTAGCTCCCTGGTATACAAAAAATACCCAAGCACTGAAGCAAGCTTCCAGAAAATTGGAACGGAAATGGCGCCACACCAAACTGGAAGTCTTCCGACTAGCTTGGAAAGACAGTACCGTGCAGTATCGAAGAGCCCTTACTGCTGCTCGATCATCCTATTTTTCCAACTTAGTTGAGGAAAATAAGAACAATCCAAAATTCCTTTTTGATACTGTCGCAAAGCTAACTAAAAAGCAGCATTCCCCAAGAGAGGATGGCTTTCACTTCAGCAGTAATACATTAATGAACTTCTTTGAGGAAAAGATCATGATTATTAAAAAGCAAATTAAGGACTCCTCTTTAAATCTGCGTATTCCTTCAAAGCTCAGTTGTCCTGAGCTCTGCCAAGGACCTAGGATCAAGAGAGACACTCAAGTGTTTTAGTACTATATCTCCTGACACAATGATGAAAATAATAATGGCCTCTAAACCTTCAAGCTGCATACTGGACCCTATTCCAACTAAACTACTGAAAGAGCTGCTTCCTGTGCTTGGCCCTCCTATGTTGAACATAATAAACGGCTCTCTATCCACCGAATGTGTACCAAACTCAGTAATAAAGCCTCTCTTGAAAAAGCCAAACCTTGACCTAGAAAATATAAAAAAATATTGGCCTATATCGAATCTTCCATTCCTCTCAAAAATGTTAGAAAAGGCTGTTGCGCAGCAACTCACTGCCTTCCTGAAGACAAACAATGTATACGAAATGCTTCAATCTGGTTTTAGACCCCATCATAGCACTGAGACTGCACTTGTGAAGGTGGTAAATTACCTTTTAATGGCATCAGACCGAGGCTCTGCATCTGTCCTCGTGCTCCTAGACCTTAGTGCTGCTTTTGATACCATTCATACCACATTCTTTTGGAGAGATTGGAAACCCAAATTGGTCTACACGGACAAGTTCTGGCCTCGTTTAGATCGTATCTGCCGGAAAGATATCAGTTGGTCTCTGTGAATGGTTTGTCCTCTGACAAATCAACTGTACATTTCGGTGTTCCTCAAGGTTCCGTTTTAGGACCACTATTGTTTTCATTATATATTTTACCTCTTGGGGATGTCATTCGAAAACATAATGTTAACTTTCACTGCTATGCGGATGAAACACAGCTGTACATTTCAATGAAGCATGGTGTAGCCCCAAAATTGCCCTCGCTAGAAGCATGTGTTTCAGACATAAGGGAGTGGATGGCCGCAAACGTTCTAGTTTTAAACTCGGACAAAACAGAGATGCTTGTTCTAGGTCCCAAGAAACAAAGAGATCTTCTGTTGAATCTGACAATTAATCTTAATGGTTGTACAGTCGTCTCAAATAAAACTGTGAAGGACCTCGGCGTTACTCTGGACCCTAATCTCTCTTTTGAAGAACATATCAAGACTGTTTCAAGGACAGCTTTTTTTCCGTCTACGCAACATTGCAAAAATCAGAAACTTTCTGTCCAAAAATGATGCAGAAAAAGGTATCCATGCCTTTGTCACTTCTAGGTTAGACTACTGCAATGCTCTACTTTCCGGCTACCCGGATAAAGCACTAAATACACTTCAGTTAGTGCTAAATACGGCTGCTAGAATCCTGACTAGAACCAAAAAATGTGATCATATTACTCCAGTGCTTGCCTCCCTACACTGGCTTCCTGTCAAGGCAAGGGCTGATTTCAAGGTTTTACTGCTAACCTTCAAAGCATGACATGGGCTTGCTCCTACCTATCTCTCTGATTTGGTCCTGCCGTACATACCTACTCGTATGCTACGGTCACAAGACACAGGCCTCCTAATTGTCCATAGATTTTATAAGCAAACAGCTGGAGGCAGGGCTTTCTCCTATAGAGCTCCATTTTTATGGAATGGTTTGCCTACCCATGTGAGAGACGCAAACTCGGTCTCATCTTTTAAGTCTTTACTGAAGACTCATCTCTTCAGTGGGTCATATGATTGAGTGTAGTCTGGTCCAGGAGTGTGAAGGTGAACAGAAAGGCTCTGGAGCAACGAACCACCCTTTCTGTCTCTGCCTGGCCAGTTCCCCTCTTTCAACTGGGATTCTCTGCCTCTAACCCCATTACAGGGGCTGAGTCACTAGCTTACTAGGGCTCTTTCATACCGTCCCTAGGTATACCCACTTGAGTGGGTTGAGTCACTGATGTGATCTTACTGTCTGGATTGGCGTCCCCCCTTGGGTTGTCCCGTGGCGGAGATCTTTGTGGGCTATACTCGGCCTTGTCTCAGGATGGTAAGTTGGTGGTTGAAGATATCCCTCTAGTGGTGTGGGGGCTGCGCTTTGGAAAAGTGGGTAAGGTTATATCCTTCCTGTTTGGACCTGTCCGGGGGTGTCAACGGATGGGGCCACAGTGTCTCCTGACCCCTCCTGTCTCAGCCTCCAGTATTTATGCTGCAGTAGTTTATGTGTCGGGGGGCTAGGGTCAATTTGTTATATCTGGAGTACTTCTCCTGTCCTATCCGGTGGCCTGTGTGAATTTAAGTATGCTCTCTCTAATTCTCTCTTTCTCTCTTTCTTTCTCTCTCTCGGAGGACCTGAGCCCTTGGACCATGCCTCAGGACTACCTGACATGATGACTCCTTGCTGTCCCCAGTCCACCTGGCTGTGCTGCTGCTCCAGTTTCAACTGTTCTGCCTGTGATTATTATTATTTGACCATGCTGGTCATTTATAAACATTTGTACATCTTGGCCATGTTCTGTTATAATCTCCACTCGGCACAGCCAGAAGAGGACTGGCGACCCCACATAGCCTGGTTCCTCTCTAGGTTTCTTCCTAGGTTTTGGCCTTTCTAGAGAGTTTTTCCTAGCCACCGTGCTTCTACACCTGCATTGCTTGCTGTTTGGGGTTTTAGGCTGGGTTTCTGTACAGCACTTTGAGATATCAGCTGATGTACGAAGGGCTATATAAATCCATTTGATTTGATTTGATGTGAGCTCAGAGTTTGTGTTAACATGACGGAAGTCCCTCCAAGGCCAGAGGGCTTCATCTTTAAACAGATGTATAACACTTGTATGTTTTACAAATTTTTATGAGTATTTCTGTTTCTGAATTTGGCACTCTGCAATTTCACTGGATGTTGGCCCCCTAGAGAGGTTAGTTTCCAAATAAATGTACGATATGTTGACCTTTGTCTCTCCCTCTCCTTACCTACCACTCCCTTCCCATTGTGTAACCAAATGGTCATGCTTTTGTTAGCCCACTAGGGACCAGTTTTCATTGTATTACATTCGTAATCAATAACCTATACAGGGTGTATGTGTGCTAATGTATTTCTGTGTGATTGTTTAGTTAGTAAATAAATAATTAAGCCCATTTGTGTATTGCTGATTCATTAGTTCGTGCAGAAATCCTAAAAATTATGCAACGTTCAGAATGAGACTAATGAGGTAATAATTAATAATTGACTGTTAATAATTGATGTAAGAGATAATTATATATCTTTAGAGTTTAAGTCAGGAGATAGTAACTCGGTAAACGACTTTACCCATGGTTCCCCAAAATCATAATGAGTTAATTGTTACATGATTAATTTAATCTAATAACAATTAAACATAGTAGGTAAATTATTCAATAAATAACAGTCATCACATTAATGATAGTCACGTTGCAACACCAGCTACAGCGAACAACCTGGGGTGCTTCAGCAGGACACAACGTTTTGGATTCAGATATAAATATTATATGTAGAACAAACATGCCTCTTTGACATGTTGAATGAGGAATAACTTTTTTCTCTATTCATAGATTGATGCGTTCAAAAATGTTTTGCAACTGAACGTGGCCCTTATATCATTACCAGTACCTACAGTATATGCAAACACTTTGCACAGAAAGAAAGGAAAATGGATAGCAAACAATGTATTCAATAAATACCTCTTGCCACTACACTATATCTTTATTTTGAGTAAATGTAGACCCAGTGACTCAGACTTGAGCGCTTGACCCCTGGACTTGAGCACTGGGAATTCAGCCATAAGGACTGACCTTATTGCTTGACCATTGGTGACTCCGACTTGGATTCGGACTCGAGGTTTAGTGACTCAACTACATAACTGGGTGAAACAGTCATTGGCTTCCGTTCAAAGTCATTAGCCGCCATACTTCTTCCGCTGTACTACGGTGATAAGAATGGCAATGACCTGATCGAGTGATGGAGGTCTATCCCATACTAGTTTACCAATACTTTGCGACTCTGGTGATTGTGCTGTTCTCAAGTGTGTATGTCAGTTTTTTTACGTAATGTGCAATATCTGTGTAGGCTGAATTAGGAGTTTACATGGCCAGATAATTGTTATATATTCTTATATATGTTTTGTCATATTTCTGCTGTGAGTAAGAGAACAGGGTGTTATGCAGAAAAACATTTTGGTAGGACAAGGCTTCGTCTGTTTGTACAAATCGAAGACAGTGATTTATGTTTATTGTAGGTTAATGAGGCAAAACAAATGTTCCTAAAATGACAGGACATTTAGTTGACTAAAATGGCCCACTGTTTTCATCCTTTTGACGATAACTTTACTAAAGTATTATTTAAATGATAAAAATGTGACTTAAACTTAATTGTATTTTAGTCAAAATGACTAAGACTGGAATAAAACGAGGAAAAATGTACACTGATGATGGATATGGAGGACCAATCTAATAAGGCTGCCTGATGCTCAGCATCAAAGTTGAGCGCAACGAGTCAGATGCGTGAAAGTAACAGTAAGCACTGTTTATTTACATTTGACATTTTCATTATTTTCATTTTAGAGTATTCTGCATTGATGGGAAGGGCCTGTAAGTAAGCATCTCACTGATAGTCTGCACCTGTTTAGTAAGCATGTGAAAATTACAATTGGATTTGATTTGAAGTCTATTTGGTTTAGAAACAAATTATCTTCATTCAAGCTCATGATAATATTTCTACTAAACATGCCCAATTGAATTTTGTAACGTTAGTGTGGGAGAGGTGTAAAAATCATTGATTTTAATCAATAACGACAAACCTCCTTGTCACGCCCTGACCTGAGAGAGCCTTTTTATGTCTCTATTTTGGTTTGGTCAGGGTGTGATTTGGGTGGGCATTCTATGTTTTGTTTTCTATGTTTCTTTATTTCTATGTTTTGGCCGGGTATGGTTCTCAATCAGGGACAGCTGTCTATCGCCCTTTTCCCTCCTTCAGTGTAGGTAGTTGACTTTGTTAGAGGCATTATAGCCCTGTAAACTTCACGGTTGTTTCTTTGTTTGTTGTTTTGTTTGCGACATTTCAAATAAAAAGGAAAATGTACGCTCACAACGCTACACTTTGGTCCACTTCTTTTGACGACCGTGACAGAACTACCCACCACAAAGGGACCAAGCAGCGTGGCCAGGAGGAGCAGGGATCCTGGGCCCGGGAGAAGAGAGAATGGAGGACATCTTGGACATGGGAGGAGGTTATGGCAGGGGACAAGACCCTGCCATGAAAACAGGCTGAAGTAGCAAGAGAGGAATGACTTTGCTACAAGGAGTCACGGCAACGGAGCAGGCACGAGAGGCAGGGGAGTTTGGCTGAGTCAGGTTGGAGACCTGAGCCAACTCCCCATGCTTACCGTGGCGAGCGTCGTACTGGTCAGGCACCATGTTATGTGGTGGAGCACACGGTGTCTCCAGTGCGCGTTCACAGCCCGGTGCACTACCTTCCAGCCAGGTCGGAGGGTACCGGCATCTGGCCGCCAGTACGACTCTACAGCACAGGATATCCTGCGCCGGCTCTGCACACTGTGTCTCCGGTGCGTCTGCACGGCCCAGTGCGTCCTGTGCCTGCGCCCCGCATGTGCCGGGCCAAAGTAACCATCCAGCCAGGACGGGTTGTGCAGGCTCTACACTCGAGAACCTCCAGTGCGCCTCCAAGGCCCAGTGTATCCTGTGCCCTCTCCCAGAACCAGGCCTCCCGTATGTCTTCCCAGCCTGGTGAGTCCTGTGCCTGCTCCCAGAGCCAGGCCTCCTGTGTGTCTCTCCTCCAGTGATGATCCATTGCAAGAAGCCTCCAGTGATGATCCATGGCACAAAGCCTCCAGTGATGATCCATGGCATGAAGCCTCCAGTGATGATCCATGGCAAAGCCTCCAAGCCATCCCTCCAGTGAGGATCCATGGCACGAAGGCTCCATTGATGATCCATGGCACAAAGCCTCCAGCAATGATCCATGGCACGAAGCCTCCAATGACAGCCTCCAGTCCGGAGCCTCCAGAGACGGCCTCCAGTGGACGGTAAATTAATACTGCACAAAAAGTGGTTGTTTTCCATGTCCATTTAGCCTCCAGCGACGGTCTCCAGTCCGGAGCCTCCAGCGACGGTCCCCAGTCTGGAGCCTCCAGAGACGGCCTCCAGTCCGGAGCCTCCAGCGACGGTCCCTAGTCCGGGGCCCGCAGCGAGGGTGCCCAGTCCGGGGCCCGCAGCGAGGGCCACCACCGCGGATAGATGCCCACCCAGCCCCTCCCTTACAGGTTCAGGTTTTGCGGCCGGAGTACGCTCCTTTGGGGGGGTACTGTCACACCCTGGTCAGATAGAGCCTTTTTATGTCTATATTTTGGTTTGGTCAGGGTGTGATTTGGGTGGACATTTTTTGTTTTCTATGTTTCTTTATTTCTATGTTTTGGCCGGGTATGGTTCTCAGTCAGGGACAGCTGTCTATTGTTGTCCCTGATTGGGGAATCATACTTAGGTAGCCTTTTCCCTCCTTCAGTGTGGGTAGTTGACTTTGTTAGAGGCATTATTTGTTGTTTTGTTGGCGACATTTCAAACAAAAAGGAAAATGTACGCTCACCACGCTGCACTTTGGTCCACTTCTTTTGACGGTCGTGACACTCCTGGCATTGACAATTTAGATGGAAAAGCTACTAAGGATGGTAGCTGACTCTATAGCCACTCATATCTGTCAAAAAAATATTTTGGTCCTTGGGGCTGGAGGGAAGTCAAAGTAATTCCACTACCCTAGAGTGGTGATTTGCCCTTACTGGTTATATAAGTGAACCTATCAGCTTGCTGCCAGCTCTTAGCAAACTGTTGGAAAACAGGGTGTTTGACCAAATATAGTGTGATTTCTCTGCAAACAAATTAAAAACAGACTTTCAGCATGCTTATAGAGAAGGGCACTCAACATCTACTGCACTGACACGAATGACTGATAATTGGTAGAAAGAAATTGATAATAACAAGATTGTAGGAGCTGTACTGTTTTTAGTGTAGCCTTTGATATTGATGACCATAAACTGTTGTTGAGGAAACTCATGTGTTATGGCTTTGCAATCTCTGCCATTGTGAATTAAGAGCTATTTATTTAAAAGAACTCAGAGGGTTTTCTTTAATGAGAGCGTCTCTAACGTTGAACATGTAAAGTGGGCTTTACCGCAGGGCAGCTCTCTAGGCCCTCTAATCCTTTCTCTTTTTTACCATTGACCTGTTACTGGAATGAAACCAAGTATGTATGTCCATGTATGCTGATGATTCTACCATATACACATCAGCAAACATAGCTGTGGATGTCACTGAACACTTATCAAAGAGTTGCAGTCTGTTTTGGAATGGTTGGCCAGTAATAAACTGGTCCTGAACATCTCTCAAACTACGAGCATTGCATTTGGTACAAATTAACTCAGTTGAATCTGGTAATGAATGGTGTGGCTGTTGAACAAGTTGAGACTAAATTACCTAGTGTTACCTTAGATTGTAAACTGTCATGGTCAAAACGTATAGATTCAATAGTTGTAAAGATGGGGAGAGGTCTGGCCGTAATAAAAAGATTCTCTGCTTTTTTTGACACCACACTCCACAAATCAAGTCCTGCAGGCACTAGTTTTATCTTATCTTGATTATTGTCCAGTCAAATGGTCAAGTGCTGCAAAGAAAGACGTAGTTAAGCTGCAGCTGGCCCAGAACAGAGCGGAACATCTTCCTATTCATTGCAATCAGAGAGCTAATGGTAATACTATGCAGGCCAGTCCTGTGTCCTGTTTGTGCCATATTTCAAATGAGTTTTCCACTGGGAGGCCATCAAACTCTTGTGGCCAATATTCCTTTGTCTCTAAAGTGTTCCACTGTTTGCAGTGTGTTTCACACCTCTGTGTGAGGCTCTCTCAAAACAGTGTCCAGGGCCCATACATCAGCACTCTGACTCTGAGATGCTTTGTGGATACCGCACAGATGTTGCTGTGCAGGACAGAGGTAAACTTGCTGCTCTCTCAGCAGTGACAGAAAGCTTAGAGAAGTCTGTTGACTCTGTAACTTTCTAACTGCTGCAGGTGGCTCCCCTTTCCTACTGGACATAGCAAGTGGCGACTGTATACTGGCCTGACACACCTGGCCACTGCCGGAGATAGAAATGCACAGAGTTTGTCTCAGAGAGGGCTCTAAGATGGTGTGCTACAAGTAGAATTAGTCAACTAAATGTGTCAAATTTGTCAACTGTAATGATGTGTATCTTACAGTAGCATTGATCCCTTTATATCCTTTTATTTTATTCCCCAGAGAGGAGGATGACGATGAGGATGATGACGTTTGGAAGTCAAGTGCCTGCGCCGGTCAAGGTCTTCACCCCCCACTGCCAGATCCACAACCCCCACTTCGGTCTCTACTGTTGGTTCAAGCTCCACAAAGGCCCCACTCCTCTTCCACTACCCCACTTCAGGTTTTGGCTCTCTGCCAGTTAATTTAGAGGTGCGTGGCAGGCCGGACACTAGGCGTCAAAAGAGAAGAGGGAGGAGCAGAGGAAGGGACACTGAAACCAGCACTGGAACCTGAGGACAGATAGCATAAGATCATTGAAGATTATATGGAGCCAGTAACACCCAGGTTCAGACCCAGACAATCAGTATGACAATGGTCAAATTTATGGTCATTGAGCATCTCATTACAAAATCATGGGCGTTAATATGGAGTTGGTCCCCCCTTTGCTGCTACGGCCTCCACTCTTCTGGAAAGGCTTTCCACTAAAATATATATGTATATATGTACGTGAATTTATGTATGTATTTATGTATGTATGTATGTATGTATGTATGTATGTACAGTGCCTTGCGAAAGTATTCGGCCCCCTTGAACGTTGCGACCTTTTGCCACATTGCACGCCCAATTTTTCAGTTTTTGATTTGTTAAAAAAGTTTGAAATATCCAATAAATGTCGTTCCACTTCATGATTGTGTCCCACTTGTTGTTGATTCTTCACAAAAAAATACAGTTTTATATCTTTATGTTTGAAGCCTGAAATGTGGCAAAAGGTCGCAAAGTTCAAGGGGGCCGAATACTTTTGCAAGGCACTGTATGTACGTATATACTGTATATATATGTACATATATAAATATATTTACCCAAAATATATATGGGGGAATGGAAATGATGCAGACAATTACGTTGATGCAAGTTAGCATCTATCCCCAATATTAAAGCTGATCTAGCCCTAGAACATTTTTAAAAAATATTATAATAATGCAGAAAATGCAGACACCACTAAAAGAAGCATCAGTGAGTTTTGGTTGGTGATGTTGGGTTGTGGTGCTATCACCGAGGGAACCGGGGGTGCCTCAGCTAGCTCATCGGGCTTCCACGCTTTAGCTGGCTCGAGAGGTCGCCTTGCCTCGGTGGGCTTGACCGACAGCCACCCCACGTCTCAGCCGGTCCGTTGTGCTCCCATGCCTCATCAGGATTGTCGGCCTTTCACGCCTCAGCCAGATCATCAGGCTCCCACGTCTCAGCCGGTCCGTTGTGCTCCCATGCCTCATCGGGATCGTCGGCCTTTCACGCCTCAGCCGGATCATCAGGCTCCCACGTCTCAGCCGGTCCGTTGTGCTCCCATGCCTCATCGGGATCGTCGGCCTTTCACGCCTCAGCCGGATCATCAGACTCCCACGACTCTGCCGGTTTGTCGGGCTTCTATGCCCCAGCCGGCTTTCCCAGTGCCTATTCCTCAGTGGTGCCCCTAGGGGTGGGTGGGTACTGTCAAGCCTGCTCCCGCTCTCCCTCTCTGGTGCTCATTGGCACTATGCAGTCAGGCCAGTAGCGTACTCTGATTAGTCAGTGGGATTCATCAATCCAGAGAACGCATTTCCACTGCTCTGGAGTCCAATGGTGGTGAGCTTTACACCACTCCAGCCAACGTTTGGCATTGCGCATGGTGATCTTAGGCTTGTGCATGGCTGCCCAGCCATGGAAACCCATTTCATGAAGCTCCCCACAAACATTTCTTGTGGTGACATTGCTTGCAGAAGAAGTTTGGAACTCTGTAGTGAGTGTTGCAACTGAGGACAGACAATTTTTACACTCTACGTGCTTCACCACTCCTCTGTGCCTTTCTGTGAGCTTGTGTGGCCTACCACTTCGCGGCTGGGCCATTGTTGCTCCAAGACATTTCCACTTAACAGCACTTACAGTTGACTGGGGCAGTTCTAGTAGGGCAGAAACTTGATGAACTGACTTGTTGGCAAGGTGGCATCCTATGACGATCAATGCCACGTTGAAAGTCACTGAGCACTTCAGTACGGGTCATTCAGTACGGGTCATTCAGTACGGGTCATTCTACTGCAAATGTTTGTCTGTGGAGAGTAAATAGCTGTGTGCGCTATTTGACAAAAAATCCACAATTTTTTTATTTTATTTTATTTTTTACCTTTATTTTACTAGGCAAGTCAGTTAAGAACAAATTCTTATTTTCAATGACGGCCTAGGAACACTGGGTTAACTGCCTGTTCATGGGCAGAACGACAGATTTTGTACCTTGTCAGCTCGGGGATTTGAACTTGCAACCTTTCGGTTACTAGTCCAATGCAATTTGAAGGGGTGTCCAAATACTTTTGTATATAAAGTCTACAAGGGACTTGCCAAGGTATTAAGACTGACTGACAACTGGAGCAGGTCTCCGCTCTACCGCTTCAAATTCCTCTCCTCCATCATGAGTGAAAACCGTTTCTTGGCTATGAACCGTAGTCTTCAGATGAGTAATCCACAGAAGGATGTGGAGAATGAATGGGAATGCAGGGTATGATTGTTTCGCGAAAGTCAAGCCTCGTTACCTTTATAATGTACACTACCGTTCACAAGTTTGGGGTCACTTAGAAATGTCCTTGTTTTTTACATAAAATTGATCAGAAATACAGCGTAGACATTGTTAATATTGTAAATGATTATTGTAGCTTGAAACGTCTGATTTTGAATGGAATATCTACATAGGTGTACAGAGGCCCATTATCAGCAACCATCACTCCTGTGTTCCAATGGCACGTTTTGTTAGCTAATCCAAGTTTATAATTTTAAAAGGCTAATTGATCATTAGAAAACCCTTTTGCAATTATGTTAGCACAGCTGAAAAGTGTCGTACTGATTAAAGAAGCAATAAAACTGGCCTTCTTTAGACTTGTTGAGTATCTGGAGCATCAGCATTTATGGGTTCAATTACAGGCTCAAATGGGCCAGAAACAAAGAACTTTCGTCTGAAACTCATCAGTCTATTCTTGTTCTGAGAAAAGAAGGCTATTCCATGCGAGAAATTGCCAAGAAACTGAAGACCTCATACAACTCTGTGTACTACTCCCTTCACAGAACAGTGCAAACTAGCTCTTACCAGAATAGAAAGAGGAGTGGGAGGCCCCAATGCAGAACGGAGCAAGAGGACAAGTACATTAGAGTGTCTAGTTTGAGAAACAGTCGCCTCCCAAGTCCTCAACTGGCAGCTTCAATAAATAGTACCCCGCAAAACACCAGTCTCAACGTCAACAGTGAAGAGGTGACTCAGGGATGCTGGCCTTCTATGGACCTTTCAGAGAGCTGGGTGGCATGGAAGGTGCAGGAAAGAGAGGGCTGAAACCAATACTGAAAGTACTGTTCAGACAATCATTGTCATCATCTTCATCCCCCTTCTACTCATCATGATCAATCATCATCATCATCAAACATGAAGACACACCTAAGTAAAGTTTGCACAATTTGGCTGTGTTTGCTGTCATTTCACAGGAGAGACATAGTAACCACAAAAAGGTTGCTGTAGGACCTATACACATACATAGCAAGCCGTGATTCTAAACCAGTTCAAACCTGTGTACTGAATCACCAATTGGATGTGAAACAGAATGGTAAGCAGTGATTTCCCAAGCCATTATGCCACCCCTTCTGCCCACTAGCAGTCAGCTCCTGTGCTGGAGGCTCGCTGAGACCGAGGGAGGGTGGAGGATGCACTGATTCATGATGAAACAGTGAGGCAAGACCTGTGTTAGGAGAGAGAGTGAGAGAGAGTGAGAGAGAGTAAGGGAGAGAGGGAGAGAGAGTGCGAGAGAACGTGCGAGAGAGAGAGAAATAGAGACAGAGAGACAGAGAGACAGAACAAGAGAGCGAGAGAGAGAAATAGAGACAGAGAGACAGAGAGAGAGAGAGAGACAGAACAAGAGAGCGAGAGAGGGAGAATGGACAAATGTGTATTACCTTACACATTCAGTACTGTATTTCCACATGAACATTACATATTGTGGATTCTGGATGTGTGAGGGAGTAGGTTTACTTCAAAGTATAGTGTGTTTTCCATGTCTCTCTATATACTGTGTAAGACAGTGAGCCAAGAGGCCATGATAACCCCTGCCAGAGTATACATGAATCAATAAACACAAAGCCTACCAGAACACCCAGCACATTCTAAGGTTGAGAGAACTGGATCAGTACTTAGAATAAAATGAAAGAATTCCAATTTCAGATACAGTATTGTATTGTCTCATGTAGGATAATAGTTGCAGTAAAACAAAAATTACTGTAAAATACTAGATGAAAAATTTCCAGAATGAGGAAGAAATAAGCAGGAAACACAGAAAACCCAGGAATACTCTTATCAGCATTTTGTTTAAATCTTGGAAACTCCTGAAATTTGCAATCCTTTATGCATGATTGAGTCAGTGTGAATGTGTCACGTTCTGACCTTTATTTCCTTTGTTTTGTATTCATTATTTAGTATGGTGAGGGAGTGAGTTGGGGTGGGGAGTCTATGTTTGTTTTTCTATGATTTGGGGATTTGTATGTTTCGGCCTAGTATGGTTCTCAATCAGAGGCAGGTGTCATTAGTTGTCTCTGATTGAGAATCATACTTTGGTAGCCTGGGTTTCACTGTTTGTTTGTGGGTGATGGTCTATGTTAGTTGCTTGTGTCAGCACAGTTCTCATTATAGCTTCACGGTCGTTATTTCGTTTATTGTTTTGTATAGTTTATATTCAGTGTTCAGTGCTTTCTTTTAAGACTAGCAAAAAAAGAATAGCAAAAGGAGTACGGGAAAAACACGCTGGTTGACTTGACTAACATACAAGACGAACTGACACAGAGAGACAGGAAACACAGGCATAAATACACTGGGGAAAATAAGCGACACCTGGAGGTGGTGGAGACAATCACAGGAACAGGTGAAACAAATCAGGGTGTGACACTTGAATCAGTTACAGAACCCATTGCCTTTTATGATTGTGAGGTCTGGGGTCCGCTCACCAACCAAGAAATCACAAAATGGGACAAACACCAAATTGAGACTCTGCATGCAGAATTCTGCAAACATATCCTCTGTGT
>NC_068454.1:17834145-17912891 GCF_023373465.1 Oncorhynchus keta
GGGTGGACAAACAAAAACATTGCTTTTGCAAGAATGGGCTGCCGTCAGTCAGGATGTGGCCCAGAAGTTAATTGACAGCATGCCAGAGCGGATTGCAGAGGTCTTGAAAAAGAAGGGTCAACACTGCAAATATTGATTCTTTGCATCAACTTCATGTAATTGTCAATAAAAGTCATTGCCATTTATGAAATGCTTGTAATTATACTTCAGTATTCCATAGTAACATCTGACAAAAATATTTAAAGACACTGAGGCAGCAGACTTTGTGAAAATGTATATTTGTGTCATTCTCAAAACTTTTGGCCACAACTTTAGACAGTCAAATTAATGCAATAAGAGGGAAAATGAAATGTCCACACGGTGCAAGGCTTGCGCAATCGCATCACAGACAGAGTGATAACTAGGCCTATTCTCAAAACAATCTAACTTGCGCCGACAAAGATGGTCACCTTGCTTCGAGTCCTTAGGATACTTTGCAATATTTTGTATTTTTATGTGTTATTTCTCAAATTGTTAGCCCAGAAAATCTTGTGTTAATACATACAGCCGGGAAGAACAATTGGATACAAGAGCGATGTCAACTTACCAACATTATGACCAGAAATACAACTTTCCCGATGTGGATTCTTTGTTTGGACCACCGCACCACCACCCCAGGCAGACTCAGAGAATAAAGTCGATCTATACGCTGAGTCAGTGAGTGAGTTTATAAGTAAGTGCATTGGAGATGTACCACTGTGACTATTAAAACCTACCCTAACCAGAGACTGTGGATGGATGGCGGCCTTCGTGCAAAATTGAAAGCGCGAACCACCGCATTTAACCATGGTTAGAGGACTGGGAATATAGCTGAATATAAGTAGTGTAGTTTTTCCCTCCGCAAGGAAATCCAAAAAGTGAAACGTTGGTAGAGGGACAAAGTAGGTATGTGGCAGTGTCTACAGGAAATCGTGGACTACAAAAAAAAACAGCCACGTCACGGACACAGACGTCTCGTTTCCAGAGAAACTAAACACCTTCTTTGCCCGCTTTGTGGATAATACAGTGCCACCGTCGCAGCCTGCTAACAAGGCCTGCACCCCCCCCGCCCTCTTCTCCGTAGCCGACGTGAGTAAAACATTTAAACGTGTAAACCCTCGCAAGGCTGCTGGCCCAGACAGCATCACAAGCCGCATCCTCAGAGCATGAGCAGACCAGCTGGCTGGTGTGTTTATGGACATATTCAATTACTTGCGGCAGGGTAGCCTAGTGGTTAGAGCATTGGACTAGTAACCGGAAGGTTGCGAGTTCAAACCCCCGAGCTGACAAGGTACAAATCTCTCTTTCTGCCCCTGAATAGGCAGTTAACCCACTTTTCCCAGGCCGTCATTGAAAATAAGAATATGTTCTTAACTGACTTGCCTAGTTAAATAAAAAAATAAAATAAAATTTAAAAAAACTCCCTATCCAATTCTGCTGTTCCCACATACTTCAAGATGGCCACCATTGTTCCTGTACCCAAGAAGGCAAAGATAACTGAACTAAATGACTACCGCCCCGTAGCACTTACTTCTGTCATCATGAAGTGCTTTGAGGGACTAGTCAAGGATCATATCATCTCCACCTTACCTGCCACCCTAGACCCACTTCAGTTTGCATACCACCCCAACAGGTCCACAGACGATGCAAACGCTATCACACTGCACACTGCCCTATCCCATCTGGACAAAGATGAATACCTACGTGAGAATGCTGTTTATTGACTACAGTTCAGCATTTAACACCATATGCCCCCCAAGCTCATCATTATGCTGGAGGCCCTGGGTCTCAACCCCGCCCTGTGCAGTTTGGTCCTGGACTTTCTGACGGGCCGCCCCCAGGTGGTAAAAGTAGGAAACAACATCTCCACTTTGCTGACCCTCAACACTGGGGTCCCATAAGGGTGCGTGTCAGCCCCCTCCTGTACTGCCTGTTCACCCATGACTGCGTGCACGCCTCCAACTCAATCATCAAGTTTTCAGATGACGCAACAGCAGTGGGCTTGATTATCATCGACGACGAGACAGCCTACAGAGTGGAGGTGCGGGCACTCGGTGTGTGGTGTCAGGAAAATAACCTCTGACTCAACGTCAACAAAACAGAGGAGATGATCGTGGACTTCAGGAAACAGCTGAGGTAGTACCCCCCTATCCACATCAAAGGGCCAGTAGTGGAGGTGGAAAGTTGGTGGAAAGTTTAAGTTCCTTGGCGTACACATCACAGACAAACTGAAACGGTCCAACTACACCTCTTCAACCTCAGGAGGTTGAAGAAATGTGGCTTGTCACCTAAAACCTTGACAAACTTTTACAGATGCACAATCGAGAGCATCCTGTTGGGCTGTATCACAGCCTGGTATGGCAACTGCACTGCCCTCAACCGCAAGGCTCTCCAGAGGGTGGTGCAGTTTGTCCAAAACGTCACCGGGGGCAAACCTCCTGCCTTCCAAAACACCTACAGCAATCGATGTCACAGGAAGGCCGAAAAGATAATCAAGGACAACAACCACCCGAGCCACTGCCTATTCATCCTTCTACCATCCAATAGGCGAGGTCAGTACAGGTGCATCAAAGCTGGGACCGAGAGACCGAAAAAAAGCTTCTATCACAAGGACATCAGGTGGCTTAACAGCAATCACTAACTCAGAGAAGTTGCTGCCTACATAGAGACTCAAATCACTGTTCCCTTTAATAATGGATCACTAGTCACTTTAAACAATGCCACTTTAATAATGAAAACATATCCTACATTACTCATCTCATATGTGTATACTGTACCTTATACCATAAATTGCACCTTGCCTATGCTCCTCGCTCATCGCTCATCCATATATTTATATTTATATGTACATATGTACTTATTCTTATTCCATCCCTTTAGATTTGTCTGTATTAGGTAGTTGTTGGGGAATTGTTAGATTACTTGTTCGATATTACTGCACTGTCGGAACTAGAAGCAAAATCATTTTGCTACACTCGCATTAACATCTGCTAACCATGTTAGTGACCAATAAAATGTGACCAATCCATTTTGATTTGATGCACACTCACCACTCTGTTTCTCTCCCTCTCTTTCCCACCAGGAGGGTAAGCACAGGGCGGGTAGTGAGAGACACCTCTCTGGCATGCCAGACACACATATGTTGTTGATTGGCCACCTTTCAGGTGTCGCGACGAGCCAGGCAGCCGACGGCATCCAATCGGTTAGCAGATCTGAAAGGGTGACACGCTGACCTGGTCCATATGTCTGCCTTCTCTCCACAGGACAGGGTGACTCTTCATACACACACACACACATACGCACACACACGCACACACACAACACAACACAGATACACACAACACAACACATATACACACAAACAATATGGGTCGCGCACACAAAATGACACAACAGAATCCCATCCTGTTAGTGACAGTCACAGTACAGGGAGGCTGTGTCTCAGGGAGAGTCTGAGTCTCAGGGAGAGTCTGTGTCTCAGGGACAGTATGTGTCTCAGGGAGAGTCTGTGTCTCGGGGAGTCTGTGTCTCAGGGAGTCTGTGTCTCAGGGAGTCTGTGTCTCAGGGAGAGTCTGAGTCTCAGGGAGAGTCTGTGTCTCAGGGACAGTATGTGTCTCAGGGAGAGTCTGTGTCTCGGGGGTCTGTGTCTCGGGGAGTCTGTGTCTCAGGGAGAGTCTGTGTCTCAGGGAGTGTTTGAGTCTCAGGGAGAGTCTGTGTCTCAGGGAGAGTCTGTGTCTCAGGGAGAGTATATGTCTCAGGGACAGTATGTGTCTCACGGAGAGTCTGTCTCAGGGACAGTATGTGTCTCAGGGAGAGTCTGTGTCTCAAGGGAGAGTCTGTGTCTCAGGGAGAGTATATGTCTCAGGGACAGTATGTGTCTCACGGAGAGTCTGTCTCAGGGACAGTATGTGTCTCAGGGAGAGTCTGTGTCTCAGGGAGAATCTGAGGGGGAGAGTCTTTGTCTCGGGGGAGTCTGTGTCTCAGGGAGTCTGTGTCTCAGGGAGAGTCTGTGTCTCAGGGAGTGTCTGAGTCTCAGGGAGAGTCTGTGTCTCAGGGACAGTATGTGTCTCAGGGAGTCTGTGGTTCAGGGAGAGTCTGTGTCTCAGGGAGAGTCTGAGTCTCAGGGAGAGTCTGAGTCTCAGGGAGACTCTGTGTCTCAAGGGAGAGTCTGTGTCTCGGGGAGTCTGTGTCTCAAGGGAGAGTATGTGGCTCAGGGAGTCTGTGGTTCAGGGAGAGTCTGTGTCTCAGGGAGAGTCTGAGTCTCAGGGAGACTCTGTGTCTCAAGGGAGAGTCTGTGTCTCAGGGAGTATGTGTCTCAGGGAGAGTATGTGTCTCAGGGACAGTATGTGTCTCAAGGGAGAGTCTGTGTCTCAGGGAGTCTGTGGTTCAGGGAGAGTTTGATTTGATTTGATTTTGTGTACACAGTATGTGTCTCAGGGACAGTATGTGTCTCAGGGACAGTATGTGTCTCAGGGACAGTATGTGTCTCAGGGAGAGTCTGTGTCTCGGGGTCTGTGTCTCGGGGAGTCTGTGTCTCAGGGAGTCTGTGTCTCAGGGAGAGTCTGTGTCTCAGGGAGTGTCTGAGTCTCAGGGAGAGTCTGTGTCTCAGGGAGAGTCTGAGTCTCAGGGAGAGTCTGTCTCAGGGAGACTCTGTGTCTCAAGGGAGAGTCTGTGTCTCAGGGAGAGTATGTGTCTCAGGGACAGTACGTGTCTCACAGAGAGTCTGTCTCAGGGACAGTATGAGTCTCAGGGAGAGTCTGTGTCTCAGGGAGAGTCTGAGTCTCAGGGAGAGTCTTTGTCTCGGGGAGTCTGTGTCTCAGGGAGTCTGTGTCTCAGGGAGAGTCTGTGTCTCAGGGAGTGTCTGAGTCTCAGGGAGAGTCTGTGTCTCAGGGACAGTATGTGTCTCAGGGAGTCTGTGGTTCAGGGAGAGTCTGTGTCTCAGGGACAGTATGTGTCTCAGGGAGAGTCTGAGTCTCAGGGAGACTCTGTGTCTCAAGGGAGAGTCTGTGTCTCAGGGAGTCTGTGTCTCAAGGGAGAGTATGTGTCTCAGGGAGTCTGTGGTTCAGGGAGAGTCTGTGTCTCAGGGACAGTATGTGTCTCAGGGAGTCTGTGGTTCAGGGAGAGTCTGTGTCCCAGGGAGAGTCTGAGTCTCAGGGAGACTCTGTGTCTCAAGGGAGAGTCTGTGTCTCAGGGAGTATGTGTCTCAGGGAGAGTATGTGTCTCAGGGACAGTATGTGTCTCAAGGGAGAGTCTGTTTCTCAGGGAGTCTGTGGTTCAGGTAGAGTTTGATTTAATTTGATTTTGATTTGATTTGATTCAGGGAGAGTCTGTGTCTCAGGGAGAGTCTGAGTCTCAGGGAGAGTCTGCGTCTCAGGGAGACTCTGTGTCTCAAGGGAGAGTCTGTGTCTCAGGGAGTATGTGTCTCAGGGAGAGTATGTGTCTCAGGGACAGTATGTGTCTCAAGGGAGAGTCTGTGTCTCAGGGAGTCTGTGGTTCAGGGAGAGTTTGATTTGATTTGATTTTGATTTGATTTGATTCAGGGAGAGTCTGTGTCTCAGGGAGAGTCTGAGTCTCAGGGAGAGTCTGAGTCTCAGGGAGACTCTGTGTCTCAAGGGAGAGTCTATGTCTCAGGGAGTCTGTGTCTCAAGGGAGAGTATGTGCCTCAGGGAGTCTGTGGTTCAGGGAGAGTCTGTGTCTCAGGGACAGTATGTGTCTCAGGGAGTCTGTGGTTCAGGGAGAGTCTGTGTCTCAGGGAGAGTCTGTCTCAGGGAGACTCTGTGTCTCAAGGGAGAGTCTGTGTCTCAGGGAGTATGTGTCTCAGGGAGAGTATGTGTCTCAGGGACAGTATGTGTCTCAAGGGAGAGTCTGTGTCTCAGGGAGTCTGTGGTTCAGGGAGAGTTTGATTTAATTTGATTTTGATTTGATTTGATTCAGGGAGAGTCTGAGTCTCAGGGAGAGTCTGTGTCTCAGGGACAGTATGTGTCTCAGGGAGAGTCTGTGTCTCGGGGGTCTGTGTCTCGGGGAGTCTGTGTCTCAGGGAGAGTCTGTGTCTCAGGGAGTGTCTGAGTCTCAGGGAGAGTCTGTGTCTCAGGGAGAGTCTGAGTCTCAGGGAGAGTCTGAGTCTCAGGGAGAGTCTGTGTCTCAAGGGAGAGTCTGTGTCTCAGGGAGAGTATGTGTCTAAGGGACAGTATGTGTCTCACGGAGAGTCTGTCTCAGGGACAGTATGTGTCTCAGGGAGCGTCTGTGTCTCAGGGAGAGTCTGAGTCTCAGGGAGAGTCTTTGTCTCGGGGAGTCTGTGTCTCAGGGAGTCTGTGTCTCAGGGAGAGTCTGTGTCTCAGGGAGTGTCTGAGTCTCAGGGAGAGTCTGTGTCTCAGGGACAGTATGTGTCTCAGGGAGTCTGTGGTTCAGGGAGAGTCTGTGTCTCAGGGAGAGTCTGAGTCTCAGGGAGAGTCTGAGTCTCAGGGAGACTCTGTGTCTCAAGGGAGAGTCTGTGTCTCAGGGAGTCAGTGTCTCAAGGGAGAGTATGTGTCTCAGGGAGTCTGTGGTTCAGGGAGAGTCTGTGTCTCAGGGACAGTATGTGTCTCAGGGAGTCTGTGGTTCAGGGAGAGTCTGTGTCTCAGGGAGAGTCTGTCTCAGGGAGACTCTGTGTCTCAAGGGAGAGTCTGTGTCTCAGGGAGTATGTGTCTCAGGGAGAGTATGTGTCTCAGGGACAGTATGTGTCTCAAGGGAGAGTCTGTGTCTCAGGGAGTCTGTGGTTCAGGGAGAGTTTGATTTAATTTGATTTTGATTTGATTTGATTCAGGGAGACTCTGTGTCTCAAGGGAGAGTCTGTGTCTCAGGGAGTATGTGTCTCAGGGAGAGTATGTGTCTCTGGGACAGTATGTGTCTCAAGGGAGAGTTTGTGTCTCAGGGAGTCTGTGGTTCAGGGAGAGTTTGATTTGATTTGATTCAGAGAGAGTCTGTGTCTCAGGGAGAGTCTGAGTCTCAGGGAGAGTCTGAGTCTCAGGGAGACTCTGTGTCTCAAGGGATAGTCTATGTCTCAGGGAGTCTGTGTCTCAAGGGAGAGTATGTGTCTCAGGGAGTCTGTGGTTCAGGGAGAGTCTGTGTCTCAGGGACAGTATGTGTCTCAGGGAGTCTGTGGTTCAGGGAGAGTCTGTGTCTCAGGGAGAGTCTGAGTCTCAGGGAGACTCTGTGTCTCAAGGGAGAGTCTGTGTCTCAGGGAGTATGTGTCTCAGGGAGAGTATGTGTCTCAGGGACAGTATGTGTCTCAAGGGAGAGTCTGTGTCTCAGGGAGTCTGTGGTTCAGGGAGAGTTTGATTTAATTTGATTTTGATTTGATTTGATTCAGGGAGACTCTGTGTCTCAAGGGAGAGTCTGTGTCTCAGGGAGTATGTGTCTCAGGGAGAGTATGTGTCTCTGGGACAGTATGTGTCTCAGGGAGAGTCTGTGTCTCGGGGTCTGTGTCTCGGGGAGTCTGTGTCTCAGGGAGTCTGTGTCTCAGGGAGTGTCTGAGTCTCAGGGAGAGTCTGTGTCTCAAGGGAGAGTCTGAGTCTCAGGGAGAGTCTGAGTCTCAGGGAGACTCTGTGTCTCAAGGGAGAGTCTGTGTCTCAGGGACAGTATGTGTCTCAGGGACAGTATGTGTCTCAGGGAGAGTCTGTGTCTCAGGGAGAGTCTTTGTCTCGGGGAGTCTGTGTCTCAGGGAGTCTGTGTCTCAGGGAGAGTCTGTGTCTCAGGGAGAGTCTGAGTCTCAGGGAGACTCTGTGTCTCAAGGGAGAGTCTGAGTCTCAGGGAGAGTCTGAGTCTCAGGGAGACTCTGTGTCTCAAGGGAGAGTCTGTGTCTCAGGGAGTCTGTGTCTCAAGGGAGAGTATGTGTCTCAGGGAGTCTGTGGTTCAGGGAGAGTCTGTGTCTCAGGGACAGTATGTGTCTCAGGGAGTCTGTGGTTCAGGGAGAGTCTGTGTCTCAGGGAGAGTCTGAGTCTCAGGGAGACTCTGTGTCTCAAGGGAGAGTCTGTGTCTCAGGGAGTATGTGTCTCAGGGAGAGTATGTGTCTCAGGGACAGTATGTGTCTCAAGGGAGAGTTTGTGTCTCAGGGAGTCTGTGGTTCAGGGAGAGTTTGATTTGATTTGATTCAGAGAGAGTCTGTGTCTCAGGGAGAGTCTGAGTCTCAGGGAGAGTCTGAGTCTCAGGGAGACTCTGTGTCTCAAGGGAGAGTATGTGTCTCAGGGAGTATGTGTCTCAGGGAGAGTATGTGTCTCAGGGACAGTATGTGTCTCAAGGGAGAGTCTGTGTCTCAGGGAGTCTGTGGTTCAGGGAGAGTTTGATTTGATTTGAATCAGGGAGAGTCTGGGTCTCAGGGAGAGTCTGAGTCTCAGGGAGACTCTGTGTCTCAAGGGATAGTCTGTGTCTCAGGGAGAGTATGTGTCTCAGGGACAGTATGTGTCTCAGGGACAGTATGTGTCTCAGGGAGAGTCTGTGTCTCAGGGACAGTATGTGTCTCAGGGACAGTATGTGTCTCAGGGAGAGTCTGTTTCTCAGGGACAGTATGTGTCTCAGGGAGAGTCTGAGTCTCAGGGAGAGTCTTTGTCTCGGGGAGTCTGTGTCTCAGGGAGTCTGTGTCTCAGGGAGAGTCTGTGTCTCAGGGAGTGTCTGAGTCTCAGGGAGAGTCTGTGTCTCAGGGACAGTATGTGTCTCAGGGAGTCTGTGGTTCAGGGAGAGTCTGTGTCTCAGGGAGAGTCTGAGTCTCAGGGAGAGTCTGAGTCTCAGGGAGACTCTGTGTCTCAAGGGAGAGTCTGTGTCTCAGGGACAGTATGTGTCTCAGGGACAGTATGTGTCTCAGGGAGAGTCTGTGTCTCAGGGAGAGTCTTTGTCTCGGGGAGTCTGTGTCTCAGGGAGCCTGTGTCTCAGGGAGAGTCTGTGTCTCAGGGAGAGTCTGAGTCTCAGGGAGACTCTGTGTCTCAGGGAGAGTATGTGTCTCAGGGACAGTATGTGTCTCGGGGTCTGTGTCTCGGGGAGTCTGTGTCTCAGGGAGTCTGTGTCTCAGGGAGAGTCTGTGTCTCAGGGAGTGTCTGAGTCTCAGGGAGAGTCTGTGTCTCAGGGAGAGTCTGAGTCTCAGGGAGAGTCTGAGTCTCAGGGACAGTATGTGTCTCAGGGAGTCTGTGGTTCAGGGAGAGTCTGTGTCTCAGGGAGAGTCTGAGTCTCAGGGAGAGTCTGAGTCTCAGGGAGAGTCTTTGTCTCGGGGAGTCTGTGTCTCAGGGAGTCTGTGTCTCAGGGAGTGTCTGAGTCTCAGGGAGAGTCTGTGTCTCAGGGACAGTATGTGTCTCAGGGAGTCTGTGGTTCAGGGAGAGTCTGTGTATCAGGGAGAGTCTGAGTCTCAGGGAGAGTCTGAGTCTCAGGGAGACTCTGTGTCTCAAGGGAGAGTTTGTGTCTCAGGGAGTCAGTGTCTCAAGGGAGAGTATGTGTCTCAGGGAGTCTGTGGTTCAGGGAGAGTCTGTGTCTCAGGGACAGTATGTGTCTCAGGGAGTCTGTGGTTCAGGGAGAGTCTGTGTCTCAGGGAGAGTATGTGTCTCAGGGAGAGTCTGAGTCTCAGGGAGACTCTGTGTCTCAGGGAGAGTATGTGTCTCAGGGACAGTATGTGTCTCAAGGGAGAGTCTGTGTCTCAGGGAGTCTGTGGTTCAGGGAGAGTTTGATTTAATTTGATTTTGATTTGATTTGATTCAGGGAGAGTCTGTGTCTCAGGGAGAGTCTGAGTCTCAGGGAGAGTCTGTGTATCAGGGAGAGTCTGTGTCTCAGGGAGAGTATGTGTCTCAGGGAGTATGTGTCTCAGGGAGAGTATGTGTCTCAAGGGAGAGTCTGTGTCTCAGGGAGTCTGTGGTTCAGGGAGAGTTTGATTTGATTTGAATCAGGGAGAGTCTGGGTCTCAGGGAGAGTCTGAGTCTCAGGGAGACTCTGTGTCTCAAGGGATAGTCTGTGTCTCAGGGAGAGTATGTGTCTCAGGGACAGTATGTGTCTCAGGGACAGTATGTGTCCCAGGGACAGTATGTGTCTCAGGGAGAGTCTGTGACTCAGGGACAGTATGTGTCACAGGGACAGTATGTGTCTCAAGGGAGAGTCTGTGTCTCAGGGAGTCGGTGGTTCAGGGAGAGTTTGATTTGAATTGATTTTGATTTGATTTGATTCAGGGAGAGTCTGTGTCTCAGGGAGAGTCTGAGTCTCAGGGAGACTCTGTGTCTCAAGGGAGAGTCTGTGTCTCAGGGAGTATGTGTCTCAGGGAGAGTATGCGTCTCAGGGACAGTATGTGTCTCAAGGGAGAGTCTGTGTCTCAAGGAGACTGTGGTTCAGGGAGAGTTTGATTTGATTTGATTCAGGGAGTCTGTGGTTCAGGGAGAGTTTGATTTAATTTGATTTTGATTTGATTTGATTCAGGGAGAGTCTGTGTCTCAGGGAGAGTCTGAGTCTCAGGGAGAGTCTGAGTCTCAGGGAGACTCTGTGTCTCAAGGGAGAGTCTGTGTCTCAGGGACAGTATGTGTCTCAGGGACAGTATGTGTCTCAGGGACAGTATGTGTCTCAGGGACAGTATGTGTCTCAGGGAGAGTATGTGTCTCAGGGACAGTATGTGTCTCAGGGACAGTATGTGTCTCAGGGAGAGTCTGTTTCTCAGGGAGAGTCTGTGTCTCAGGGAGAGTATGTGTCTCAGGGACAGTATGTGTCTCAGGGACAGTATGTGTCTCAGGGACAGTATGTGTCTCAGGGACAGTATGTGTCTCAGGGACAGTATGTGTCTCAGGGACAGTATGTGTCTCAGGGACAGTATGTGTCTCAGGGACAGTATGTGTCTCAGGGAGAGTCTGTTTCTCAGGGAGAGTCTGTGTCTCAGGGAGAGTATGTGTCTCAGGGACAGTATGTGTCTCAGGGACAGTATGTGTCTCAGGGACAGTATGTGTCTCAGGGAGAGTCTGTGTCTCAGGGACAGTATGTGTCTCAGGGCCAGTATGTGTCTCAGGGAGAGTCTGTTTCTCAGGGACAGTATGTGTCTCAGGGAGAGTCTGTGTCTCAGGGAGAGTCTGTTTCTCAGGGAGAGTCTGTTTCTCAGGGAGAGTATGTGTCTCAGGGACAGTATGTGTCTCAGGGACAGTATGTGTCTCAGGGACAGTATGTGTCTCAGGGAGAGTCTGTGTCTCAGGGACAGTATGTGTCTCAGGGACAGTATGTGTCTCAGGGAGAGTCTGTGTCTCAGGGACAGTATGTGTCTCAGGGACAGTATGTGTCTCAGGGACAGTATGTGTCTCAGGGACAGTATGTGTCTCAGGGAGAGTCTGTGTCTCAGGGACAGTATGTGTCTCAGGGAGAGTCTGTGTCTCAGGGACAGTATGTGTCTCAGGGAGAGTCTGTGTCTCAGGGAGAGTCTGTTTCTCAGGGAGAGTCTGTTTCTCAGGGAGAGTCTGTGTCTCAGGGACAGTATGTGTCTCAGGGACAGTATGTGTCTCAGGGAGAGTCTGTGTCTCAGGGACAGTATGTGTCTCAGGGACAGTATGTGTCTCAGGGACAGTATGTGTTCAGGGACAGTATGTGTCTCAGGGAGAGTCTGTTTCTCAGGGACCGTATGTGTCTCAGGGAGAGTCTGTTTCTCAGGGAGAGTCTGTGTCTCAGGGACAGTATGTGTCTCAGGGAGAGTCTGTGTCTCAGGGAGAGTCTGTGTCTCAGGGAGAGTCTGTTTCTCAGGGAGAGTCTGTGTCTCAGGGACAGTATGTGTCTCAGGGAGAGTCTGTGTCTCAGGGAGAGTCTGTGTCTCAGGGACAGTATGTGTCTCAGGGAGAGTCTGTTTCTCAGGGAGAGTCTGTGTCTCAGGGACAGTATGTGTCTCAGGGAGAGTCTGTGTCTCAGGGAGAGTCTGTGTCTCAGGGACAGTATGTGTCTCATGGACAGTATGTGTCTCAGGGAGAGTATGTGTTCAGGGACAGTATGTGTCTCAGGGAGAGTATGTGTCTCAGGGACAGTATGTGTCTCAGGGAGAGTATGTGTTTCAGGGACAGTATGTGTCTCAGGGAGAGTATGTGTTTCAGGGACAGTATGTGTCTCAGGGAGAGTCTGTGTCTCAGGGACAGTATGTGTCTCAGGGAGAGTCTGTGTCTCAGGGACAGTATGTGTCTCAGGGAGAGTCTGTGTCTCAGGGACAGTATGTGTCTCAGGGAGAGTCTGTGTCTCAGGGACAGTATGTGTCTCAGGGAGAGTCTGTTTCTCAGGGACAGTATGTGTCTCAGGGAGAGTCTGTGTCTCAGGGACAGTATGTGTCTCAGGGAGAGTCTGTTTCTCAGGGACAGTATGTGTCTCAGGGAGAGTCTGTTTCTCAGGGACAGTATGTGTCTCAGGGAGAGTATGTGTCTCAGGGACAGTATGTGTCTCAGGGAGAGTCTGTTTCTCAGGGACAGTATGTGTCTCAGGGACAGTATGTGTCTCAGGGAGAGTCTGTGTCTCAGGGACAGTATGTGTCTCAGGGACAGTATGTGTCTCAGGGACAGTATGTGTCTCAGGGACAGTATGTGTCTCAGGGAGAGTCTGTGTCTCAGGGACAGTATGTGTCTCAGGGACAGTATGTGTCTCAGGGAGAGTCTGTGTCTCAGGGACAGTATGTGTCTCAGGGAGAGTCTGTGTCTCAGGGACAGTATGTGTCTCAGGGAGAGTCTGTGTCTCAGGGACAGTATGTGTCTCAGGGAGAGTCTGTGTCTCAGGGACAGTATGTGTCTCAGGGAGAGTCTGTGTCTCAGGGAGAGTCTGTGTCTCAGGGACAGTATGTGTCTCAGGGAGAGTCTGTGTCTCAGGGAGAGTCTGTGTCTCAGGGAGAGTATGTGTCTCAGGGACAGTCTGTGTCTCAGGGAGAGTCTGTGTCTCAGGGACAGTATGTGTCTCAGGGAGAGTCTGTTTCTCAGGGACAGTATGTGTCTCAGGGAGAGTCTGTTTCTCAGGGACAGTATGTGTCTCAGGGAGAGTCTGTTTCTCAGGGACAGTATGTGTCTCAGGGAGAGTCTGTGTCTCAGGGACAGTATGTGTCTCAGGGAGAGTCTGTGTCTCAGGGACAGTATGTGTCTCAGGGAGAGTCTGTGTCTCAGGGACAGTATGTGTCTCAGGGAGAGTCTGTTTCTCAGGGACAGTATGTGTCTCAGGGAGAGTCTGTTTCTCAGGGACAGTATGTGTCTCAGGGACAGTATGTGTCTCAGGGACAGTATGTGTCTCAGGGAGAGTCTGTTTCTCAGGGACAGTATGTGTCTCAGGGACAGTATGTGTCTCAGGGACAGTATGTGTCTCAGGGACAGTATGTGTCTCAGGGACAGTATGTGTCTCAGGGACAGTATGTGTCTCAGGGACAGTATGTGTCTCAGGGAGAGTCTGTGTCTCAGGGACAGTATGTGTCTCAGGGAGAGTCTGTTTCTCAGGGACAGTATGTGTCTCAAGGGAGAGTCTGTGTCTCAGGGAGAGTCTGTTTCTCAGGGAGAGTCTGTTTCTCAGGGAGAGTCTGTGTCTCAGGGACAGTATGTGTCTCAGGGACAGTATGTGTCTCAGGGAGAGTCTGTGTCTCAGGGACAGTATGTGTCTCAGGGACAGTATGTGTCTCAGGGACAGTATGTGTTTCAGGGACAGTATGTGTCTCAGGGAGAGTCTGTTTCTCAGGGACCGTATGTGTCTCAGGGAGAGTCTGTTTCTCAGGGAGAGTCTGTGTCTCAGGGACAGTATGTGTCTCAGGGAGAGTCTGTGTCTCAGGGAGAGTCTGTGTCTCAGGGAGAGTCTGTTTCTCAGGGAGAGTCTGTGTCTCAGGGACAGTATGTGTCTCAGGGAGAGTCTGTGTCTCAGGGAGAGTCTGTGTCTCAGGGACAGTATGTGTCTCAGGGAGAGTCTGTTTCTCAGGGAGAGTCTGTGTCTCAGGGACAGTATGTGTCTCAGGGAGAGTCTGTGTCTCAGGGAGAGTCTGTGTCTCAGGGACAGTATGTGTCTCATGGACAGTATGTGTCTCAGGGAGAGTATGTGTTTCAGGGACAGTATGTGTCTCAGGGACAGTATGTGTCTCAGGGAGAGTATGTGTTTCAGGGACAGTATGTGTCTCAGGGAGAGTATGTGTTTCAGGGACAGTATGTGTCTCAGGGAGAGTATGTGTTTCAGGGACAGTATGTGTCTCAGGGAGAGTCTGTGTCTCAGAGGAGTCTGTGTCTCAGGGAGAGTCTGTGTCTCAGGGACAGTATGTGTCTCAGGGAGAGTCTGTGTCTCAGGGACAGTATGTGTCTCAGGGAGAGTCTGTTTCTCAGGGACAGTATGTGTCTCAGGGAGAGTCTGTGTCTCAGGGACAGTATGTGTCTCAGGGAGAGTCTGTTTCTCAGGGACAGTATGTGTCTCAGGGAGAGTCTGTTTCTCAGGGACAGTATGTGTCTCAGGGACAGTATGTGTCTCAGGGACAGTATGTGTCTCAGGGACAGTATGTGTCTCAGGGAGAGTCTGTTTCTCAGGGACAGTATGTGTCTCAGGGACAGTATGTGTCTCAGGGAGAGTCTGTGTCTCAGGGACAGTATGTGTCTCAGGGACAGTATGTGTCTCAGGGACAGTATGTGTCTCAGGGACAGTATGTGTCTCAGGGACAGTATGTGTCTCAGGGACAGTATGTGTCTCAGGGACAGTATGTGTCTCAGGGAGAGTCTGTGTCTCAGGGACAGTATGTGTCTCAGGGAGAGTCTGTGTCTCAGGGACAGTATGTGTCTCAGGGAGAGTCTGTGTCTCAGGGACAGTATGTGTCTCAGGGAGAGTCTGTGTCTCAGGGAGAGTATGTGTCTCAGGGAGAGTCTGTGTCTCAGGGAGAGTCTGTGTCTCAGGGACAGTATGTGTCTCAGGGAGAGTCTGTGTCTCAGGGAGAGTCTGTGTCTCAGGGAGAGTATGTGTCTCAGGGAGAGTCTGTGTCTCAGGGAGAGTCTGTGTCTCAGGGACAGTATGTGTCTCAGGGAGAGTCTGTGTCTCAGGGACAGTATGTGTCTCAGGGAGAGTCTGTGTCTCAGGGACAGTATGTGTCTCAGGGAGAGTCTGTTTCTCAGGGACAGTATGTGTCTCAGGGAGAGTCTGTGTCTCAGGGACAGTATGTGTCTCAGGGAGAGTCTGTTTCTCAGGGACAGTATGTGTCTCAGGGAGAGTCTGTGTCTCAGGGACAGTATGTGTCTCAGGGAGAGTCTGTTTCTCAGGGACAGTATGTGTCTCAGGGAGAGTCTGTTTCTCAGGGACAGTATGTGTCTCAGGGACAGTATGTGTCTCAGGGACAGTATGTGTCTCAGGGAGAGTCTGTTTCTCAGGGACAGTATGTGTCTCAGGGACAGTATGTGTCTCAGGGACAGTATGTGTCTCAGGGACAGTATGTGTCTCAGGGAGAGTCTGTTTCTCAGGGACAGTATGTGTCTCAGGGACAGTATGTGTCTCAGGGAGAGTCTGTTTCTCAGGGACAGTATGTGTCTCAGGGACAGTATGTGTCTCAGGGACAGTATGTGTCTCAGGGAGAGTCTGTGTCTCAGGGACAGTATGTGTCTCAGGGAGAGTCTGTTTCTCAGGGACAGTATGTGTCTCAGGGAGAGTCTGTTTCTCAGGGACAGTATGTGTCTCAGGGAGAGTCTGTGTCTCAGGGACAGTATGTGTCTCAGGGAGAGTCTGTGTCTCAGGGACAGTATGTGTCTCAGGGACAGTATGTGTCTCAGGGAGAGTCTGTGTCTCAGGGAGAGTATGTGTCTCAGGGAGAGTCTGTGTCTCAGGGACAGTATGTGTCTCAGGGAGAGTCTGTGTCTCAGGGACAGTATGTGTCTCAGGGAGAGTCTGTGTCTCAGGGACAGTATGTGTCTCAGGGAGAGTCTGTGTCTCAGGGAGAGTCTGTGTCTCAGGGACAGTATGTGTCTCAGGGAGAGTCTGTGTCTCAGGGAGAGTCTGTGTCTCAGGGAGAGTATGTGTCTCAGGGAGAGTCTGTGTCTCAGGGAGAGTCTGTGTCTCAGGGACAGTATGTGTCTCAGGGAGAGTCTGTGTCTCAGGGACAGTATGTGTCTCAGGGAGAGTCTGTGTCTCAGGGACAGTATGTGTCTCAGGGAGAGTCTGTTTCTCAGGGACAGTATGTGTCTCAGGGAGAGTCTGTGTCTCAGGGACAGTATGTGTCTCAGGGAGAGTCTGTGTCTCAGGGACAGTATGTGTCTCAGGGAGAGTCTGTGTCTCAGGGACAGTATGTGTCTCAGGGAGAGTCTGTGTCTCAGGGACAGTATGTGTCTCAGGGAGAGTCTGTGTCTCAGGGACAGTATGTGTCTCAGGGACAGTATGTGTCTCAGGGACAGTATGTGTCTCAGGGAGAGTCTGTGTCTCAGGGACAGTATGTGTCTCAGGGACAGTATGTGTCTCAGGGACAGTATGTGTCTCAGGGACAGTATGTGTCTCAGGGAGAGTCTGTGTCTCAGGGACAGTATGTGTCTCAGGGACAGTATGTGTCTCAGGGAGAGTCTGTTTCTCAGGGACAGTATGTGTCTCAGGGACAGTATGTGTCTCAGGGACAGTATGTGTCTCAGGGACAGTATGTGTCTCAGGGAGAGTCTGTGTCTCAGGGAGAGTCTGTTTCTCAGGGACAGTATGTGTCTCAGGGAGAGTCTGTTTCTCAGGGACAGTATGTGTCTCAGGGAGAGTCTGTGTCTCAGGGACAGTATGTGTCTCAGGGAGAGTCTGTTTCTCAGGGACAGTATGTGTCTCAGGGAGAGTCTGTTTCTCAGGGACAGTATGTGTCTCAGGGACAGTATGTGTCTCAGGGACAGTATGTGTCTCAGGGAGAGTCTGTTTCTCAGGGACAGTATGTGTCTCAGGGACAGTATGTGTCTCAGGGAGAGTCTGTTTCTCAGGGACAGTATGTGTCTCAGGGACAGTATGTGTCTCAGGGACAGTATGTGTCTCAGGGAGAGTCTGTTTCTCAGGGACAGTATGTGTCTCAGGGACAGTATGTGTCTCAGGGAGAGTATGTGTCTCAGGGACAGTATGTGTCTCAGGGACAGTATGTGTCTCAGGGAGAGTCTGTTTCTCAGGGACAGTATGTGTCTCAGGGACAGTATGTGTCTCAGGGAGAGTCTGTTTCTCAGGGAGAGTCTGTTTCTCAGGGAGAGTCTGTTTCTCAGGGAGAGTCTGTTTCTCAGGGAGAGTCTGTTTCTCAGGGACAGTATGTGTCTCAGGGAGAGTCTGTTTCTCAGGGACAGTATGTGTCTCAGGGACAGTCTGTGTCTCAGGGACAGTATGTGTCTCAGGGAGAGTCTGTTTCTCAGGGACAGTATGTGTCTCAGGGAGAGTCTGTTTCTCAGGGACAGTATGTGTCTCAGGGACAGTATGTGTCTCAGGGACAGTATGTGTCTCAGGGAGAGTCTGTTTCTCAGGGACAGTATGTGTCTCAGGGACAGTATGTGTCTCAGGGAGAGTCTGTTTCTCAGGGACAGTATGTGTCTCAGGGACAGTATGTGTCTCAGGGACAGTATGTGTCTCAGGGACAGTATGTGTCTCAGGGAGAGTCTGTTTCTCAGGGACAGTATGTGTCTCAGGGAGAGTATGTGTCTCAGGGAGAGTCTGTGTCTCAGGGACAGTATGTGTCTCAGGGACAGTATGTGTCTCAGGGAGAGTCTGTTTCTCAGGGACAGTATGTGTCTCAGGGAGAGTCTGTGTCTCAGGGACAGTATGTGTCTCAGGGAGAGTCTGTGTCTCAGGGACAGTATGTGTCTCAGGGACAGTATGTGTCTCAGGGAGAGTCTGTGTCTCAGGGACAGTATGTGTCTCAGGGAGAGTCTGTGTCTCAGGGACAGTATGTGTCTCAGGGACAGTATGTGTCTCAGGGAGAGTCTGTTTCTCAGGGACAGTATGTGTCTCAGGGAGAGTCTGAGTCTAAGGGAGAGTCTGAGTCTCAGGGACAGTATGTGTCTCAGGGACAGTATGTGTCTCAGGGACAGTATGTGTCTCAGGGACAGTATGTTTCTCAGGGAGAGTCTGAGTCTCAGGGAGAGTCTGTTTCTCAGGGACAGTATGTGTCTCAGGGACAGTATGTGTCTCAGGGAGAGTCTGAGTCTCAGGGAGAGTCTGTTTCTCAGGGACAGTATGTGTCTCAGGGACAGTCTGTGTCTCAGGGACAGTATGTGTCTCAGGGAGAGTCTGAGTCTCAGGGAGAGTCTGTTTCTCAGGGACAGTATGTGTCTCAGGGACAGTATGTGTCTCAGGGAGAGTCTGTTTCTCAGGGAGAGTCTGAGTCTCAGGGACAGTATGTGTCTCAGGGACAGTCTGTGTCTCAGGGACAGTATGTTTCTCAGGGACAGTATGTGTCTCAGGGACAGTATGTGTCTCAGGGAGAGTCTGAGTCTCAGGGAGAGTCTGTTTCTCAGGGACAGTATGTGTCTCAGGGACATTATGTGTCTCAGGGAGAGTCTGAGTCTCAGGGACAGTATGTGTCTCAGGGACAGTATGTGTCTCAGGGAGAGTCTGAGTCTCAGGGAGAGTCTGAGTCTCAGGGAGAGTCTGAGTCTCAGGGAGAGTCTGTGTCTCAGGGACAGTATGTGTCTCAGGGACAGTATGTCTCAGGGAGAGTCTGTTTCTCAGGGAGAGTCTGAGTCTCAGGGACAGTATGTGTCTCAGGGAGAGTCTGTGTCTCAGGGACAGTATGTGTCTCAGGGACAGTATGTGTCTCAGGGACAGTATGTGTCTCAGGGAGAGTCTGTGTCTCAGGGACAGTATGTGTCTCAGGGACAGTATGTGTCTCAGGGAGAGTCTGTGTCTCAGGGACAGTATGTGTCTCAGGGACAGTATGTGTCTCAGGGAGAGTCTGTGTCTCAGGGACAGTATGTGTCTCAGGGACAGTATGTGTCTCAGGGAGAGTCTGTTTCTCAGGGACAGTATGTGTC
The DNA here is from genome assembly GCF_023373465.1 of Oncorhynchus keta. NCBI lineage: Eukaryota > Metazoa > Chordata > Actinopteri > Salmoniformes > Salmonidae > Oncorhynchus > Oncorhynchus keta. Next base: position 17,853,075 of record NC_068454.1, read on the forward strand.
TCAGGGACAGTATGTGTCTCAGGGAGAGTATGTGTCTCAGGGACAGTATGTGTCTCAGGGACAGTATGTGTCTCAGGGACAGTATGTGTCTCAGGGAGAGTCTGTTTCTCAGGGACAGTATGTGTCTCAGGGAGAGTCTGTTTCTCAGGGAGAGTCTGTGTCTCAGGGAGAGTCTGTGTCTCAGGGACAGTATGTGTCTCAGGGACAGTATGTGTCTCAGGGAGAGTCTGTTTCTCAGGGACAGTATGTGTCTCAGGGACAGTATGTGTCTCAGGGACAGTATGTGTCTCAGGGAGAGTCTGTTTCTCAGGGACAGTATGTGTCTCAGGGACAGTATGTGTCTCAGGGACAGTATGTGTCTCAGGGAGAGTCTGTGTCTCAGGGACAGTATGTGTCTCAGGGACAGTATGTGTCTCAGGGAGAGTCTGTGTCTCAGGGACAGTATGTGTCTCAGGGACAGTCTGTTTCTCAGGGAGAGTCTGTGTCTCAGGGAGAGTATGTGTCTCAGGGACAGTATGTGTCTCAGGGAGAGTCTGTGTCTCAGGGACAGTATGTGTCTCAGGGACAGTATGTGTCTCAGGGACAGTATGTTTCTCAGGGAGAGTCTGTGTCTCAGGGAGAGTCTGTGTCTCAGGGACAGTATGTGTCTCAGGGACAGTATGTGTCTCAGGGACAGTATGTGTCTCAGGGACAGTCTGTTTCTCAGGGAGAGTCTGTGTCTCGGGGAGAGTCTGTTTCTCAGGGACAGTCTGTGTCTCAGGGAGAGTCTGTGTCTCAGGGACAGTATGTGTCTCAGGGACAGTATGTGTCTCAGGGAGAGTCTGAGTCTCAGAGGACAGTATGTGTCTCAGGGACAGTCTGTTTCTCAGGGAGAGTCTGAGTCTCAGGGAGAGTCTGTGTCTCGGGGAGAGTCTGTGTCTCAGGGACAGTATGTGTCTCAGGGACAGTATGTGTCTCAGGGACAGTCTGTTTCTCAGGGAGAGTCTGTGTCTCGGGGAGAGTCTGTTTCTCAGGGACAGTCTGTGTCTCAGGGAGAGTCTTTGTCTCAGGGACAGTATGTGTCTCAGGGACAGTATGTGTCTCAGGGAGAGTCTGAGTCTCAGGGACAGTATGTGTCTCAGGGACAGTCTGTTTCTCAGGGAGAGTCTGAGTCTCAGGGAGAGTCTGTGTCTCAGCGACAGTATCTGTCTCAGGGACAGTATGTGTCTCAGGGAGAATCTGTTTCTCAGGGACAGTATGTGTCTCAGGGACAGTATGTGTCTCAGGGACAGTATGTGTCTCAGGGGGAGTCTGTTTCTCAGGGACAGTATGTGTCTCAGGGACAGTATGTGTCTCAGGGAGAGTCTGAGTCTCAGGGACAGTATGTGTCTCAGGGACAGTCTGTTTCTCAGGGAGAGTCTGAGTCTCAGGGAGAGTCTGTGTCTCAGGGACAGTATGTGTCTCAGGGAGAGTCTGTGTCTCGGGGACAGTATGTGTCTCAGGGACAGTATGTGTCTCAGGGACAGTCTGTTTCTCAGGGAGAGTCTGAGTCTCAGGGAGAGTCTGTGTCTCGGGGAGAGTCTGTGTCTCAGGGACAGTATGTGTCTCAGGGACAGTATGTGTCTCAGGGACAGTCTGTTTCTCAGGGAGAGTCTGAGTCTCAGGGAGAGTCTGTGTCTCAGGGAGAGTCTGTGTCTCGGGGAGAGTCTGTTTCTCAGGGACAGTCTGTGTCTCAGGGAGAGTCTGTGTCTCGGGGACAGTATGTGTCTCAGGGACAGTATGTGTCTCAGGGACAGTCTGTTTCTCAGGGACAGTATGTGTCTCAGGGACAGTATGTGTCTCGGGGACAGTATGTGTCTCAGGGACAGTATGTGTCTCAGGGAGAGTATGTGTCTCAGGGACAGTATGTGTCTCGGGGACAGTATGTGTCTCAGGGACAGTATGTGTCTCAGGGAGAGTCTGAAAGGAGGCAGCAGGGTGAGAGAAGTGACAGACACACAACCTCTTTCTCCCTGGAGCAGTTTATTTTCCCTAGCCATAGGAGGTAGCAAACATATAGTCACTCTGATCTCTCAGTGTTTGAGCTGATAGTGACTGCTGCACCCGTTCTGTCTGTCGGTGAGTATAACAGCCCACTGAGTGGTTTTCGCCCAGCATCACTGCTCTCGTCAATCAATACACTCTATGAGATATGCTGGTTATGGCAGGCAGCCTACAACACGGAAGGGGGGTGGAGAGTGGGGGAAGGAAGAGTGGGAGGAGAACATTTGATGCAAGGACTGAGCATTCGAGCTAATTACATTGTTTACAAGCAATGGCGTGAAACAAGCTTATATTTACTTTATGTATTTATTAAAGTTATAGGCCCTATTGTTCAAGAATCTAGGAATATATGATCATTTTAAAAGTTTTAAAAAATGTATTCGTTAATCTCAGATTTTCCATTTCAAATCTGTTATAGTGTCACGTCCTGACCATAGAGAGTCCTTATTTCCTATGGTAGAATAGGTCAGGGCGTGACTGGGTTAGTCTAGTTTATTATTTCTATGTGGGTGTTCTAGTTTTCATGTTTTTACATTGGTGATTTGTATGATTCCCAATTAGAGGCAGCTGGTAATCGTTGTCTCTAATTGGGGATCATATTTAAGAAGTGTTTGTTCCGTCCTGTGTTTGTGGGATATTGTTTATGGGTAGTTGTATGTCAGCACTCCATTGTCGTCACGTCACGTTTCGTTATTAGTTTATTGTTTATTGTTTTTGTTAAGTTTCACTATTAATAAATTATGTGGAACTCAACATTCGCTGCGCCTTGGTCCGTTTCTACAAACGATCGTGACACATAGGCAGCCTTTGGCCTTATACGTCAATGTACAAACGCAAGTTAGACTGTTTTGAGACCGAGTTATCAGTCTGAATGGGAGGCGATTGCACAAGCCTTGCACCGCGTGGACATTTCATGGTCCCTCTTATTGCATGAGTTTGACTGTCTACATGTTGCTGAATGTATGGTCTAAAGTCACCTACTATGCCATAAGATTACCCCAGTAGTTAGAACATTATTACTAAAGTCACTCTTAATGGTGAATCCCAAACCTCCCCCTCACCCGGAAGGCCCTCCATTGTCACGTGCTGCTGACGAAGGTTGACTTCCTGAGTGTGGCCAGAGGATCAATAAACCCAGCCACTTCACAACACACTTATGATTTGAATGATGTAATTAATGTTCCACTTTTACATAATAGAACAAGCATGAAATTCAACTGAACAAATCCCACCTGTCGTTCAACAATGTATCAACCTCAGTAACAGTTACACATTTCATTTGGGAGGTAATTCATGTGTTACATGTGTCAAGTCTGGATATCAGACATGAACAAATGCATGTGACATATAATTAGGAACACCTCTCCATTCTTTTGTAATGAATTGCTCAAACTCCAAACACATGGCAGTGCGTGTCGGAATAGCACTTCACTCTGGAGACTGCAGCCTTTCTGGCATGGTCAAAGTAGATGGTTTAATTAGCCCCTACAGGCCTACACCCTTGATCATTTTCAGTCTCCGTTTTGGGATATGTCAGAGGTGCATCTGAAAGCACAACTGGAGACGCGAGGATCGAGGGGAAGGGAGTGATTTAGGAATCATCCTAAGTATGTCATTCGCCATTGTGTTATGAGATATGTGCAGCCTCAGCTTGCTTCTGTGTTTGTTTGGATATAGTCTATACTGTATACCTATATAGAATATTTACTGTATATCTATATAGCCTATCTACTGTATATCTACATTGCCTATATACTGTTTATCTATATAGCCTTATACAGTATATCTGTATAGTTCATATACTGTATATAGCCTATCTACTGTATATCTATATAACTTGTATACTGTATACCTGTATATAACCTGTATATTGTATATATAACCTATCTACTTTATATCTATGTAACCTGTATACTGTATATCTATATAACCTATATAACCTGTATATAACCCGTATATTGTATATATAACCTATCTACTTTATATCTATGTAACCCGTATACTGTATATCTATGTATATCTATATAACCTGTATATAACCCGTATATTGTATATATAACCTATCTACTTTATATCTATGTAACCTGTATACTGTATATCTATATAACCTATATAACTTGTATATAACCCGTATATTGTATATATAACCTATCTACTGTATATCTATAAACCCGTATACTCTATATCTATATAGCCTGTATGCAGTATATCTGTATAGCTCATATACGGTATATCTATATAACCTGTATATAACCTGTATATTGTATATATAACCTATCTACTGTTTATCTATGTAACCCGTATACTCTATATCTATATAGCCTGTATACAGTATATCTGTATAGCTCATATACTGTATATCTATATACCCTGTATATAACCCATATATTGTATATATAGCCTATCTACTGTATATCTATATAACCTATCTACTGTATATCTGTATACTGTATATCTATATAGCCTATAGTATATATAGCCTATATACTGTATATCTATTTTTCCTATATACTGTACATCTATATTTTTTTAAATAAATTGTACCTTTATTTAACTAGCCAAGTCAGTTAAGAACAAATTCTTATTTTCAATGACGGCCTAGGAACAGTGGGTTAACTGCCTGTTCAGGGGCAGAACGACAGATTTGTACCTTGTCAGCTCGGGGATTTGAACTTGCAACCTTTCGGTTACTAGTCCAACACAACACCCTGCCGCTCCTGTGTGCTGTATATGTGGTACCACTAAAAAGTGTGGACACACCTACTTATTCAAGGGTTTTTCTTTATTTTTACTACTTTCTACACTGTAGAATAATAGTGAAGACCATCAATACTATGAAATAGCACATATGGAATCATGTAGTAACCAGAATAGTGTTAAACAAATCACAATATATTTGATATTTGATATTCTTCAAAGTAGCCACCATTTGCCTTGATGACAGCTTTGCACACTCTTGGCATTCTCTCAACCAGCTTCATGAGGTAGTCAGCCGGAATGCATTTCAATTAACAGGTGTGCCTCCACAATCCGACCTCAACACATTTATGATGGTTTGGGACGAGTTGGACCGTAGATTGTAGGAAAAGCAGCCAACAAATGCAGCATATGTAGGAACTTCTAGAGATATTATGTCACTTATACTGTGAAGTGAGTTAGTTTGATCAAATCAAATGTATTTATATAGATCTTCGTATATCAGCTGATATCTCAAAGTGCTGTACAGAAACCCAGCCTAAAACCCCAAACAGCAAGCAACGCAGGTGTCGAAGCACGGTGGCTAGGAATAACGCCCTAGAAAGGCCAGAACCTAGGAAGAAACCTAGAGAGAAACCAGGCTATGAGGGGTGGCCAGTCCTCTTCTGGCTGTGCCGGGTGGAGATTATAACAGAACATGGCCAAGATGTTCAAATGTTCGTAGATGACCAGCAGGGTCAAATAATAATACTTGGTCAATCCAGGTAGGAGGAGGATGGTAATGCTGCGGCATAACCAAGTGGTGTGGGGTATTTACCAGTTGTTAAGTCTTAAATATGAGTTGGGTGCATTCATGTTTTGAACTGGGAAATGCCATCAACCATGGAGTTCATTAGATAGCTTGGGATTGTTTTGATATTTTTTTGCCCATAAAAAGCATATCCAGAGATGCTTTCATTTTCTAAATCAAAAGGAAGATGGGAAGAATCAATTTTGTATCAACAATTTGTATTTTGTTCTTACCTTAAACAACAACTGCTATAGATGCAACCATGTTTGCGGTCTTTTTTGTTGACAAATGAGGTCAGAGAAGTGATAGACGAGATTCCCACAAGTAATTACCAGTTGGAGGGGTGGTATATAGAAATTACAAGATGTTGTGAACCTAGCATTACCAACTGGTATTTGTGCTGTGTTCATAACATCTCGTAAGTTTGTAAATACCACCATACTGTTCAGAAAACTCTACTTGAACTGGTAATTACTAGTGGGAAACTTATATCATCTCTGAGCTCCCACTTATCCCACATGCTGAACTCTGACGTCAATTACGAAGGAAACAACATCGATTAAAGCATCTTCGCAAGTTCAAATCAACAAAACATTATTTATAAAAAGCAATCTACGAATGTGTTTTCTTAACACTATAATTTGTTAACGAGCATGATAGCTGTACTTTCAGTTTATGGCTGAAGCAGCTTCTTTGCCATTAGCCAATCGGTGTTCTCCAATGAGTTCAAAGAATGTGAATGCACACAACTTGTTGCTCCCAGTTTAGAAGTGTTTTTTTCAGAGTTTCCTATGTTATGAACGCAGCGGTCACCTGTCCACCATTTTCTATGCTATGCTTGTAATGAGGCATTCTTAAGCTCAGCTTTGGATCTATAGCCCTACACTGTGAGGTGCTTGCTAGGTTATTTTTACACCATTCCATTGGCCAGGAGACACGTTACTTTCTCACAGACTGTAACAGCTCGTTGTTATAGGGTCACGTGTGACTTTCTGACATTAGTAGGCTGCCTCAAGAGACGCCAGAGACATGAGCATCAGCTGGACACAGTGGGTAATAAGGCACCTCTCTGAACGTTCATGCAGGCAGAGAAATTACACTGTCCTCGGGCTATGATGCCCGGAAGGTGTTCTCCGGGAAACATTTCCGTTACCATGACAATCGAGGTGAAACGGAGGTCGACCATTTGTCGAGGGTGGAGGGCAAGGACTTGAGATAAATAGATTCCCGGAAGTTAAAACAAGGAGAGCATGTAACACTGCTTGGGAACCAACATAAAAACATTATCTCTCACAGCTCGGCAGTGATCAAGATAATTATTTGGTCTTTGAAAAACTGTTTTGTTGAAGGGCATTTTGATTTAGGCTTAGATCTATCAGTATTTAACATAGCCTGTGAGTAGGCCTGAAATGATTGAGCAGGTGCACATTGTTAGCAGTAAGTTCACCGGCATCATCAAACAAATAGCTACTAAGCACAGGCTCTGTGTAGCCAACCGTCTGTGTGTCAGTGTGTGTGTGTGTGTGTGTGGGCTAACTGCCTTGGAAACACTAGCAAGCTTATTTTCATTGAACTGCGGAGGAGGGGACATTATGTGGATAAATATGCTCTCCACCATGAGCTACAGTAGGCAGGAACCACTGACAAAACGTCAGGAAATCATTGACTAACATTACGTACAGTATCAATGAGCTCTCCATGGTGCTGAAATGAACTGGGTGCATGTGCCACGCCTGTGTGCTGTGTGTGTATGTCTTTTGTGTGTTACATCAAATCAAATCAAATTGTATTGTTCGTATACACATATTTAGCAGATGTTATTGCGGGTATAGCGAAATGCTTGTGTTCCAAGCTCCAACAATGCAGTAATATCTAACAATACACAACACTACACAGATCTAAAAAGTTAAATAAGGGAATAAAGACATATATAAATATTAGGACGCGCAATGTCGTAGAGCGGAGTATATTCGTGCATGTGTCATTACAGATGCTGGCCTTAGTTCATTCTGGAAACACATTAAGTTACCCTGCCTCCAGTCCTGGCGATGTCTCCACCTAATAGAGACAAAATACCACTCTGAAAAAAACATTAGAGCCAAGGGACGTAATTGGTTTAATTTTAGATGCATTTCAAATGTTTTATGTTCTCTTCATCACCATGGTTCACGTGACATTAGTGATGAGCTGAATATGCGTCTTCCACCCCGCCTCAGTCCCAAATTAATTCAGATAATCATCTCTTGTCTTTTTCCAATATGCAGGCCATTAACATTAAGCAACACTCTCTACTCTACTTGGAAGCACTCCAGGCCATTCAAGCTGACAATGATTTGGCAGCTTTAAGGATGGGATATATATTCCAATGTACATTCATCATACTAACCACAATCTAGCGCCTCTCTCTCTCTCTTTCTTTCTCTCTCTGTCTCTGCCTTTGTCCCTGTCTCTGTCTCTCTCTCTCTCTATCTCCCTCTCTTTCTCTCTCTGTCTCTCTCTCTGTCTCTCGCTTTCTCTCTCTTTCTCTCGTTATCTCTGCCCCCCCCCCTCTCTCTCTCTCTCGCTCTCTCTCTCTCTTTCTTTCTCTCTCACGGTGACATCTAGATGACTACCATTCAGTAGACTATATCACGGTGACATCTAGATGACTACCATTTAGTAGACTATATCACAGTGACATCTAAATAACTACCATTCAGTAGACCATATCACGATGACATCTCGATGACTACCATTTAGTAGACTATATCACGGTGACATCTAGATGACTACCATTCAGTAGACTAAATCACAGTGACATCTAGAATAGATGATTACCATTTAGTAGACCGTATCACGATGACTACCAATTGTTGTTATTTGTTGTGTAGGCTGAGTGTGAGTAAACTACAATTGCCTAGTGGCACTGCGTTCTCTGGGTGATGTTTTTCAATGTTTCATAGTACGATTTTTACAAGCAATTGTGAGCAGACCGAAATGGCTCGTGCCAACTTGAGCTAGCTAACTAGCTAGCTAGCTTCCAATTGTTAGCCAGCTAGGTTAACTTAGAAAACATGCAGTAATTCAATGTTGGCTAGTGATAAAGATACTTATAAACAAGTCAAGAAACCTGCCCAGCAGCTGTTGAAAATAATACTTCACTTCACAGCCACTTCAAGAAGATATTTACTAAAATAGTCTGAGCATCAGGTTGGCACCTGAAACTGATCATTTGAATCTACAGTAGGCAGTTAAAAGCAGTAATTTTCAGCATTTTACCCACAATGCAATGCAATCTACAGCATTAATGCTGTAAAACACATTATTTGGGGCTATGGAAGTCAAGTGTGGGACACTTACTGATGTTGTTTTCTGTTAGAAACATTCACAGCCGAGGGAAGGAGCATGATTCGCTTTTGAAAAACTCTCCAATAAGAATTATTTCGTCTGAATCCACTGATTTGGTCTCTAATCTGCAGAATGTTTTTGTACCTCCCCTGCATGCTTGCGTTCAGTTTCACAAATATGTCCTTTACATAGGCAAGGAGACACATGTTCTTTATATTACAGAGAAAGTACATTCATTGTGAATGATAACAGTTCCTCTCTCAATGTGAAAAGTCTTTACAACACTCCCCCTCAAAAAGCAGCAAGCCTGTGAAACAGAACATCGTCATACTCTGATACCATGTCTCCACATAGTTCTGTGAACAGGTGCGCGCAGTGGATGAGGTTTAATGTAGTTTGCAATATAAGTTACCTTCTGCAGTATATTTCCCAGAGTTCTTTGCTCAGTTCTTTTTCCGACAGTTGCTCTCTGAGCATCATACAATGTGTCCATATGGCAGAGGCAGACACATTCATAACTAGAGTGTAGAACCGTCCCGCCATAGATTGAACCCCATCTGCGCAAAAGCCCACCATTTTATCCCATGAAATCTGCCTATCTTCAATGTAGTCACACACCACATATCCCATGAAATCTGCCTATCTTCAACGTAGTCACACACCACATATCCCATGAAATCTGCCTATCTTCAATGTAGTCACACACCACATATCCCATGAAATCTGCCTATCTTCAATGTAGTCACACACCACATATCCCATGAAATCTGCCTATCTTCAACGTTCCCATGAAATCTGCCTATCTTCAATGTAGTCACACACCACATATCCCATGAAATCTGCCTATCTTCAATGTAGTCACACACCACATATCCCATGAAATCTGCCTATCTTCAACGTAGTCACACACCACATATCCCATGAAATCTGCCTATCTTCAATGTAGTCACACACCACATATCCCATGAAATCTGCCTATCTTCAACGTAGTCACACACCACATATCCCATGAAATCTGCCTATCTTCAATGTAGTCACACACCACATATCCCATGAAATCTGCCTATCTTCAATGTAGTCACACACCACATATCCCATGAAATCTGCCTATCTTCAACGTAGTCACACACCACATATCCCATGAAATCTGCCTATCTTCAATGTAGTCACACACCACATATCCCATGAAATCTGCCTATCTTCAATGTAGTCACACACCACATATCCCATGAAATCTGCCTATCTTCAATGTAGTCACACACCACATATCCCATGAAATCTGCCTATCTTCAACGTAGTCACACACCACATATCCCATGAAATCTGCCTATCTTCAACGTAGTCACACACCACATATCCCATGAAATCTGCCTATCTTCAACGTAGTCAACACCACATATCCCATGAAATCTGCCTATCTTCAATGTAGTCACACACCACATATCCCATGAAATCTGCCTATCTTCAACGTAGTCACACACCACATATCCCATGAAATCTGCCTATCTTCAACGTAGTCACACACCACATATCCCATGAAATCTGCCTATCTTCAATGTAGTCACACACCACATATCCCATGAAATCTGCCTATCTTCAACGTAGTCACACACCACATATCCCACATCTGCCTATGAACATCTGCCTATCTTCAATGTAGTCACACACCACATATCCCATGAAATCTGCCTATCTTCAATGTAGTCACACACCACATATCCCATGAAATCTGCCTATCTTCAACGTAGTCACACACCACATATCCCATGAAATCTGCCTATCTTCAACGTAGTCACACACCACATATCCCATGTGGCGTTGAAGTCTCCAGACTCGTCTGACAGAACAATATGTCCTCGTGAATAACATCCCCAACAAGTATAGCAACAAAAGTCAATGCATGGGCATCTTGGCCCTCACAGCTAAAGTACATTTGGAGAGCATAAGGTGGGGAGTTTTAAGTCATTCAGTTCCTGTTGATTGCTAGCAGTAGCATACATTCTTAGTTGAACAGTGTCATGTGACAAAGGTATTGATATGAGTTTCTGTGCTTCTGCCTCTCAACACATTGTTTTCACCATATCAATTGCGGCCGGTAATATCAAAGTCTCTGCATTAGCGTGTGGTTTGACAGCGTACGGCGCCAAGCCATTCACTGTGGGAATGACTCAAGTGCAGCGGTCAGGTGCGCCTTTTCCCGTGATCTCAGGGTGCTGTCTGGTTGATTTTTTATTTTAGATCTGAAGATTTTTCATTTAGATTTTGAAAGTTAACCACATTACATGATCTTGGACACAAAGACGAAATTATAATGTAGCCTCAATTTTTTTATTAATTCATTAATTCTCATGCTACCGAATTTTCATATCAGGCGTCCCTAGTTTGGGAATGCTGCTTTACAGTGTACTTGATCCTAATAGCGCTTACCGTTTCCCCTAGTGTTTTTGAGGGTTTTGAAGGCATCTCCCGATATCCTCAGGACATGGATGGATATATGTCAATTTTCAATGTGAATCTTGAGCAACCTGGCTGGCTGCTGTCATTCATGGCATTGAAATAAAGTGGCACATAATTTTGGGGGGATCTTGCACCATAAATGTTTTGTTAAATGAAATGAACTCTTAAGAGAAATATTGTACAATGTACGTGTTTCTGCTCTATTTCTTCCCTATCTCTGAACTGCATCAGTGGCAACAGTGCTGACTATGCAGCCAATATGTTTTGCAACCCAACTGGTAACAGGTATCAGACCTCACATTTCATTCCTGTGCGTGTCCTGGGGTCCATAGCGGTGGGCTAGTGCCATTAACCGTCTGCATGTATCTATCTGTGTGTGTAATAAGTAGGCTGCTCCGCCACTGCGCAACGATTGCAGCTTTTGCAGCCATGGAGATGACGCAAACTGACCCAGCTCCCCCAAAAAGTGTTTTAACACGAACATGGTGGCAACTTTACCCAGGTCCAAGATGACTGTGGCCATCGGGAGAAAATATCCAAGGCATTCTGCCCAGAAACGGACTGGCAAGATCATCTGGCGTACAATCAAAAGGCTTTTGATTTCTCATAACTGAATCCGGGAAACAACAGTAGCACCGGCACCTTCATCAAGAGGCTCGAAACAACTGGTCTCTCTCTGCGCGCGAGCACAACCCCAGAGAGCAGAAGAGAGGGAGCGGAGCGCGAGGCATGCGGTTACAGAGAACGTGGTTTCCCCCCGGAGAGCCATGGAGAACCGGGATGCGGCAGCGCAAGGCTTAATCTGTGCGGGCGCCCTAATTGGATCGGAATAGCACACCGACGGGGTCGGGCGGGAGAGGGGAGCGCCCAGGACCGAAGGCGGAACGGCAGCCCACCGCTACCGAGGATAAATAACCCGAGTCCATCTCCCCAAGTCAATGAGTAGAGTGACAGAGGAGCCCCCGCGGTGGAGTCAGCCAGAGCTGCGCTTTTCCTAAAATATGACCAGGGGTGCTTGGATGTGTCGGCAGCAAGATGACGGTTTAAAAATCTGGTTTGCACCCCGAGAGAACGAGAAGCCATTTACCGAGTCGGAACGGGCCCAGAGATGGCGCCTGTCGCTGGCCTCTCTTCTCTTCATCACGGTCCTGCTCTCTGATCACTTGTGGTTCTGCGCCGAGGGCAAACTGACACGAACCCGAGACAAGTGGCAGGATAAGCAGCTCGCCTTTACAGACATGGCCGAGTACCTAAACTCGACTCACCACCACCACATCCCCTCCTCTGACTCCCGTTCCCCCCACAGCCGCATAATCAGAGAGCTAGATCTTATTTTTATAGGGAATTCTACCAAACCTCTATGGCAACTGGACATATGTCACCCGGACAGCCTGTCTAAAGACTGCTTCACTTTCACGGACGCAGAGCCCGTGTGCCTTGGCCTCTCCGGGGGCGGGGAGGAGGGTACACATTCGGCGAGCATGAATCTGAGCGATTTGTATCTTTCTTTTTGTAATTCCTACTCCCTTTTGGATTTGTTTAGCGGGTTTACGAGTCCGGACAATATAAACTGCAGCCTGGATGTAGCTGAGGGAGACACGCTGGGATGCAGCAAGTGTGTTCGCGCTTACCAGCGCTTTGACCGGCAAGCTCAGGAGGACTATCAGGAGTTTGAGCTGCTGGTTGAGAAATATGAGACGGATGAATACTCGGTCAGGACATGTATGGAAGAATGCAAGGTAGGATGTGAATGGATTGCAAATATCATCATAGCACTAGCTATTGTCTTTTTTCCCGCCTCAACACACTTATACGGGGTTGGATGGATTCCAAGTCGTCATGGTAACCGATATCAATCTCCATGTGGGAATGTATATATTTTTATTCCCAAAAACTTGCCTCTAGCCTTTCAAAGAGTTTGTGAGACGCATCACCCCACTTGTCTTCCCTACACTGTATGGGGGCTGTAATGTTTATCTTTGTGCAAGCACGAAAGAGTGGATGAGCACTTGTGGATTATTTTGATGCAGGAGTTAATTTGTAATGGTTGTTCTGTGTGGGATGGCCTAGAGAGAGTGAGAGAGAGAAAGAAAGAGAGGGGTACTCTCCATGGTTCTGAAAGTATAAGATGTTGAGCTCTCTCCCTCTCTCTCACACACACACACACACACACACACACACACACACACACACACACACACACACACACACACACACACACACACACACACACACACACACACACACACACACACACACACACACACACACACACACACACACACACACACACACACACACACGCACACAATTTATTGAAAGTTCCTGTAATTTTGCAAACCTAGTTAGGAGGATGTATTGGCCTATATGTACGTATCTTCTCCACTGTTTTGAAACATCCAGGCCTCAGTAGAGTGTGGTGTGGAGATGATCTGTTACCGTGTTGAAGGCTATCAGAGAAGAGGAGAGGAGAAGGCCTAGTGCCTAGTGCAGCCAGGGCTCGGAGGTGATAGCATTTCAATAACATTAAAAGCGCACCACTGATTTCTGTACCTAATCTACCGGAAGGCTTTTCCATTGTTCCTGGTTTGTTGTTGTTCCAATGACACTTCTCTCTGTAGCACAGAGCAGTGCACTGCTGCCTCAGTCGGTCAACACACTTCAACAAACAGGTCTCTCTGAGGGGAGAGTCCAGATTGTGTAAAGTTGTATTGCGTAACTGAAACGACCAAGATTTGCTAATAATGCACCATTGTGAAATAGATGACAGTATCCATCTCTCTCACACACACACACACATGCACGCAAGCACGCACACACGCATTTAATCGTAGGTGTCATTGGCAACGTATTGTAGCCCCAAATGTTATGTGTAGTCATAGTTGTGCTCGATCAAGTGTGGCACAGAAAGCAGCAATGCTACACAGGTTAGGGATCTCTCTCTCTCTCTCTCTCTCTCTCTCTCTCTCTCTCTCTCTCTCTCTCTCTCTCTCTCTCTCTCTCTCTCTCTCTCTCTCTGTGTGGTGGGATCTGGCCCAGCTGTGTGTCTGAATGGTGCTGAAATCTATAGAACCACGCCATATAGAACCACACCAGGCCACTCTTTGGTTAAAAACCTCCCGAAATAAGCAGCAACTGTCTTCCTGAATATAAACTGGCCACACTTCTCTTTTAGTCAATGTTGTGATAAAGTTTAGCGTGGCATTACTCAGGAAATGGCGCATTGAAATCACTATCACATGCGTGCTCCTGGTTCATATCTCTCATTCCAGTATGATCAGCTGAATGAGGGAGTATCTCTCATTCCAGTACAATCAGATGAATGAGGGAGTATCTCTCATTCCAGTACGATCAGATGAATGAGGGAGTATCTCTCATTCCAGTACGATCAGATGAATGAGGGAGTATCTCTCATTCCAGTACGATCAGATGAATGAGGGAGTATCTCTCATTCCAGTACGATCAGATGAATGAGGGAGTATCTCTCATTCCAGTACGATCAGATGAATGAGGGAGTATCTCTCATTCCAGTACGATCAGATGAATGAGGGAGTATCTCTCATTCCAGTACGATCAGATGAATGAGGGAGTATCTCTCATTCCAGTACGATCAGATGAATGAGGGAGTATCTCTCATTCCAGTACGATCAGATGAATGAGGGAGTATCTCTCATTCCAGTACGATCAGATGAATGAGGGAGTATCTCTCATTCCAGTACGATCAGATGAATGAGGGAGTATCTCTCATTCCAGTACGATCAGATGAATGAGGGAGTATCTCTCATTCCAGTATGATCAGATGACTAGCTGTTCATCTCTTATAAATTTCTGTAGAGATAAATCAGATTAAGCCCAAACTGTGTGACATAGTAGGGAGTTGTAGTTTTCAACAGGCCAATATTCTACATAGCTTAGAACATTTGATAATTATCTACAATAACCATAATCCATTGCACAATAGTGATTTTGTCAGACAGCATAGGCAGCAGCTCTATAGAGATGCATTGGAATTAATTAATAAAGTCTTCAAATAAAGCAAATATTTTATTAAAGTAATGTCAATAAATGATGGTTAATAAGTGCTAAGCAGTCATGGGACTTTATTTTGTGTTGTTACAGCATTCAACCCACATAATGCGTAGTGCATTCATTGAAAAAAAAAATATATAATTCTAAAAACGAAAACTGTGATTATTTTGTAATAATAATAATAATAATCCAACTGAAACCAAAAGTGTCTGTCCCAAATACATCCTGTGTTGCACTTTGTCTTCCCCCAGGATCTATCTTTGTATCACAGTAACACTTGTATTCATATAGGCACGAGTAATTTCACCATTTTCCTGTCTGTGTATGTTATTGAATCACCTTAAGTTTGCAACAGCGTCTATGCCTAGCATTAAGTATGTTTTTCTGGTGATAATGACAATGGTTTAGTTTAGTTCATTAGGATCCCCATTAGCTACTGCACATGCAGCATCTACTCTTCCTGAGATCTATATACAATGTACAAATACATGAAAAAGTACAGAACAGTTATAGGCAAGGACATTACATAAAACAATTGAAAAAATACGATAATAAAAAAAAAACAATGCATTGTTTTATATTCCTATTGGAAAGACACTAAGAGACAACACAAATACTATTTACACACTATTCATACATACAGTACATATTCATACATACAGTACATATTCATATTTATATATTCAGTACATATTCATATTCTTATATATAGGTCAATTGGTTCTTTAGAAAGAGGAGAGGCACTGTGATACAATATGTGTTGTTTTTTATCTGTTTTTTAAAGCTACACTTTTTTTGCTTGAGTAACCTCTGCTGTCAGAGCATTCCACAATGTCATGGCTCTACATAACTGATCTAAGCATTACATCTGTTTTTGGTTTGGGTACAGTGAAGAAACCCATAGTGGCGTGTCTGGTGGGAGTGTATGTAAATAGATTATACAAGTTGTTTGTCATTTTCATCACACAAATGTTTCTTAAAAAGACTAGCAGAGATGTATTGGTGGTGATAATGATAATGGTGATGATAGTGATGATGGTGAGAATGGTTGTTGATGATTATAATGATAATGATGAGGCTAATGATGGTGATGATGATAATAATGATGATAATGATGGTGATGATGATGATGGTGATGACGATAATGATGGTGATAATGATGATAATATTGATGGTGATGATAATAATGATGTTGACGATGATACTGATGGTGATAATGATGATAATGATGTTTCCGGTTCCGGGTTGGAGCGAGCGGTCGCATTCGCACTTCGCTCTGCAGGTTGTATAACTTTTTCATTACATTTCATTATAGTACAACGGTTGATTTGATTTGGCTAATCTTAGCAATTCTTCTTAGCTAGCCACATAGCCGTCCTTGTATCAGAGATAATTGCATAACTATTGTATTTCGTCGCCCTAACGTAGCCTTCACTGCTATTCGCCCAGGAGCTAGCAACGCTAGCTAACGCACACAGATTAGCATCACTGTAGTGCTATTCACTCAACTGAACGACTTGACTAGTCTAGTGTTAGCTAGCTACATAGCTGTCTTTGTTTCCAAGATAATTGTGTAGTTTAGTGTGTGTAGCCTTGGAGTGATTATCTTAATTCACTGAGGTTCGCTAGCCAGCTATTTGTCGTCCTTAACGTAGGAGACTCTGCTAGCTAGCCAACAGCTAACAGCTAACAGCTAGCCAACGTCTACTGTTTCGAATTCAACAACCCGGTCAGGTATTATCACATTTTCATTTCATTTCAATACAGTACAACGGTTTGATTTGTTTGATCGTAGCTAGCTACATAGCTAGCTACATAGCCGTCTTTGTTTCAAAGATAATTGTGTAGTCTAGAGCAATTTCCTAGGTTAGCTAGCCAGCTATTGTCGTTCTTTTAACGCAACGTAACGTAAACAACACTACTAGCTAGCCAGCTAGCCCCCGAATAGTACCACTGTAGAAACTATTACACTCAACGGAACGACTTGATTAGTGTAGTGTCAACAACGCAGCTACTGCCAGTTAGCCTACTTTAGCAGTACTGTATCTTTTTAATCATTTTAGTCAATAAGATTCTTGCTACGTAAGCTTAACTTTCTGAACATTCGAGACGTGTAGTCCACTTGTCATTCCAATCTCCTTGCATTAGCGTAGCCTTTTCTGTAGCCTGTCAACTATGTGTATGTCTATCCCTGTTCTCTCCTCTCTGCACAGACCATACAAACGCTCCACACCGCGTGGCCGCGACCACCCTAATCTGGTGGTCCCAGCGCGTACGACCCACGTGGAGTTCCAGGTCTCCGGTAGCCTCTGGAACTGCCGATCTGCGGCCAACAAGGCAGAGTTCATCTCAGCCTATGCCTCCCTCCAGTCCCTTGACTTCTTGGCACTGACGGAAACATGGATCACCACAGATAACACTGCTACTCCTACTGCTCTCTCCTCGTCCGCCCACGTGTTCTCGCACACCCCGAGAGCTTCTGGTCAGCGGGGTGGTGGCACCGGGATCCTCATCTCTCCCAAGTGGTCTTTCTCTCTTTCTCCCTTACCCATCTGTCTATCGCCTCCTTTGAATTCCATGCTGTCACAGTTACCAGCCCTTTCAAGCTTAACATCCTTATCATTTATCGCCCTCCAGGTTCCCTCGGAGAGTTCATCAATGAGCTTGATGCCTTGATAAGCTCCTTTCCTGAGGACGGCTCACCTCTCACAGTTCTGGACGACTTTAACCTCCCCACGTCTACCTTTGACTCATTCCTCTCTGCCTCCTTCTTTCCACTCCTCTCCTCTTTTGACCTCACCCTCTCACCTTCCCCCTACTCACAAGGCAGGCAATACGCTTGACCTCATCTTTACTAGATGCTGTTCTTCCACTAACCTCATTGCAACTCCCCTCCAAGTCTCCGACCACTACCTTGTATCCTTTTCCCTCTCGCTCTCATCCAACACTTCCCACACTGCCCCTACTCGGATGGTATCGCGCCGTCCCAACCTTCGCTCTCTCTCCCCCGCTACTCTCTCCTCTTCCATCCTATCATCTCTTCCCTCTGCTCAAACTTTCTCCAACCTATCTCCTGATTCTGCCTCCTCAACCCTCCTCTCCTCCCTTACTGCATCCTTTGACTCTCTATGTCCCCTATCCTCCAGGCCGGCTCGGTCCTCCCCTCCCGCTCCGTGGCTCGACGACTCATTGCGAGCTCACAGAACAGGGCTCCGGGCAGCCGAGCGGAAATGGAGAAAAACTCGCCTCCCTGCGGACCTGGCATCCTTTCACTCCCTCCTCTCTACATTTTCCTCCTCTGTCTCTGCTGCTAAAGCCACTTTCTACCATTCTAAATTCCAAGCATCTGCCTCTAACCCTAGGAAGCTCTTTGCCACCTTCTCCTCCCTCCTGAATCCTCCCCCCTCCTCCCTCTCTGCAGATGACTTCGTCAACCATTTTGAAAAGAAGGTCGACGACATCCGATCCTCGTTGCTAAGTCAAACGACACCGCTGGTTCTGCTCACACTGCCCTACCCTATGCTCTGACCTCTTTCTCCCCTCTCTCTCCAGATGAAATCTCGCGTCTTGTGACGGCCGGCCGCCCAACAACCTGCCCGCTTGACCCTATCCCCTCCTCTCTTCTCCAGACCATTTCCGGAGACCTTCTCCCTTACCTCACCTCGCTCATCAACTCATCCCTGACCGCTGGCTACGTCCCTCCCGTCTTCAAGAGAGCGAGAGTTGCACCCCTTCTGAAAAAACCTACACTCGATCCCTCCGATGTCAACAACTACAGACCAGTATCCCTTCTCTCTTTTCTCTCCAAAACTCTTGAGCGTGCCGTCCTTGGCCAGCTCTACCGCTATCTCTCTCAGAATGACCTTCTTGATCCAAATCAGTCAGGTTTCAAGACTAGTCATTCAACTGAGACTGCTCTTCTCTGTATCACGGAGGCGCTCCGCACTGCTAAAGCTAACTCTCTCTCCTCTGCTCTCATCCTTCTAGACCTATCGGCTGCCTTCGATACTGTGAACCATCAGATCCTCCTCTCCACCCTCTCCGAGTTGGGCATCTCCGGCGCGGCCCACGCTTGGATTGCGTCCTACCTGACAGGTCGCTCCTACCAGGTGGCATGGCGAGAATCTGTCTCCTCACCACGCGCTCTCACCACTGGTGTCCCCCAGGGCTCTGTTCTAGGCCCTCTCTTATTCTCGCTATACACCAAGTCACTTGGCTCTGTCATAACCTCACATGGTCTCTCCTATCATTGCTATGCAGACGACACACAATTAATCTTCTCCTTTCCCCCTTCTGATGACCAGGTGGCGAATCGCATCTCTGCATGTCTGGCAGACATATCAGTGTGGATGACGGATCACCACCTCAAGCTGAACCTCAGCAAGACGGAGCTCCTCTTCCTCCCGGGGAAGGACTGCCCGTTCCATGATCTCGCCATCACGGTTGACAACTCCATTGTGTCCTCCTCCCAGAGCGCTAAGAACCTTGGCGTGATCCTGGACAACACCCTGACGTTCTCAACTAACATCAAGGCGGTGTCCCGTTCCTGTAGGTTCATGCTCTACAACATCCGCAGAGTACGACCCTGCCTCACACAGGAAGCGGCGCAGGTCCTAATCCAGGCACTTGTCATCTCCCGTCTTGATTACTGCAACTCGCTGTTGGCTGGGCTCCCTGCCTGTGCCATTAAACCCCTACAACTCATCCAGAACGCCGCAGCCCGTCTGGTGTTCAACCTTCCCAAGTTCTCTCACGTCACCCCGCTCCTCCGCTCTCTCCACTGGCTTCCAGTTGAAGCTCGCATCCGCTACAAGACCATGGTGCTTGCCTACGGAGCTGTGAGGGGAACGGCACCTCAGTACCTCCAGGCTCTGATCAGGCCCTACACCCAAACAAGGGCACTGCGTTCATCCACCTCTGGCCTGCTCGCCTCCCTACCACTGAGGAAGTACAGTTCCCGCTCAGCCCAGTCAAAACTGTTCGCTGCTCTGGCCCCCCAATGGTGGAACAAACTCCCTCACGACGCCAGGACAGCGGAGTCAATCACCACCTTCCGGAGACACCTGAAACCCCACCTCTTCAAGGAATACCTAGGATAGGGTAAGTAAGGGTAAGTAATCCTTCTCACCCCCCTTCTCCCCCCCCAAAAAAAAGATTTAGATGCAAGTGGCTGTTCCACTGGATGTCATAAGGTGTATGCACCAATTTGTAAGTCGCTCTGGATAAGAGCGTCTGCTAAATGACTTAAATGTAAATGTAAATGTAAATGTATAATACTGATGGTGATAATGATGGCGATGATGATAATGATGGTGATCATGATGGTAATAATGATGGCGATAATGATGATGATAATGATGGCGATCATGATGGCGATGATGATAATGATGGTGATCATGATGGTGATAACGACAACGATGATGATAATGATGGTGATCATGATGATGATGATGATGGTGATCATGATGGTGATAACGATGATGATAATGATGGTGCTAATGATGGCGATGATGATAATGATGGCGATCATGATGGTAATAATGATGGTGATAATGATGATGATAATGATGGTGATCATGATGGTGATGATGATAATGATGGCGATCATGATGGTGATAACGATAATGATGGTGATCATGATGGTGATGATGATGATGATTGAGTCACCCTCCATGTCAGTGGTCTCCAACCCTGTTCCTGGAGAACTACGATCCTGTTGGTTTTCGCACCAACCCCAGTTGTAACTAACTTAGTTCAGTTTGTCAACCAGCTAATTATTAGAATCAGGTGTGGTAGATTCGGTTGGAGTGAAAACCTACAGGACGGTAGATCTCCAGGAACAGGGTTGGAGTGAAACCCTACAGGACGGTAGATCTCCAGGAACAGGGTTGGAGTGAACACCTACAGGACGGTAGATCTCCAGGAACAGGGTTGGAGTGAAAACCTACAGGACGGTAGATCTCCAGGAACAGGGTTGGAGTGAAAACCTACATGATGGTAGATCTCCAGGAGCAGGGTTGGAGTGAAAACCTACATGACGGTAGATCTCCAGGAACAGGGTTGGAGTGAAAACTTACAGAACGGTAGATCTACAGGAGCAGGGTTGGAGTTAAAACCTACAGGACGGTAGATCTCCAGGAACAGGGTAGGAGTGAAAACCTACAGGACGGTAGATCTCCAGGAGCAGGGTTGGAGTGAAAACCTACAGGACGGTAGATCTCCAGGAACAGGGTTGGAGTGAAAACCTACAGGACGGTAGATCTCCAGGAGCAGGGTTGGAGTGAAAACCTACAGGACGGTAGATCTCCAGGAACAGGGTTGGAGTGAAAACCTACAGGACGGTAGATCTCCAGGAACAGGGTTGGAGTGAAAACCTACAGGACGGTAGATCTCCAGGAACAGGGTTGGAGTGAAAACTTACAGAACGGTAGATCTCCAGGAGCAGGGTTGGAGTGAAAACCTACAGGACGGTAGATCTCCAGGAACAGGGTTGGAGTGAAAACCTACACAACGGTAGATCTTCAGGAACAGGGTTGGAGTGAAAACCTACAGGACGGTAGATCTCCAGGAACAGGGTTGGAGTTAAAACCTACAGGACGGTAGATCTCCAGGAGCAGGGTTGGAGTGAAAACCTACAGGACGGTAGATCTCCAGGAACAGGGTTGGAGAGCCCTGCTCTACTGTATACCCTGTAGTCTTCTTGACAGGCCAGTAAAACCTCAGTCAGTCTCATGTCAGTCTGAACAGGAACAGGATATGAAGTCTGTGTAAATGAGCTCAATGGCCTGTGTGATTATCTGTCAGCAGTAGAAATGGAGTTGACTTTGATTGACAGATATGCTAGGGATGCAGGGATGGAATGAGTGTGAAGAGAGAAAGAGAGAGAATCAAATCAAATCAAATAAAATAAAATTGTATTTGTCACATACACATGGTTAGCAGATGTTAATGCGAGTGTAGCAAAATGCTTGTGCTTCTAGTTCCGACAATGCAGTGATAACCAACAAGTAATCTAACTAACAATTCCAAAACTACTGTCTTATACACAGTGTAAGGGGATAAAGAATATGTACATAAGGATATATGAATGAGTGATGGTACAGGGCAGCATACAGTAGATGGTATCGAGTACAGTATATACATATGAGATGAGTATGTAGACAAAGTAAACAAAGTGGCATAGTTAAAGTGGCTAGTGATACATGTATTACATAAGGATGCAGTCGATGATATAGAGTACAGTATATACGTATGCATATGAGATGAATAATGTAGGGTAAGTAACATTATATAAGGTAGCATTGTTTAAAGTGGCTAGTGATATATTTACATAATTTCCCATCAATTCCCATTATTAAAGTGGCTGGAGTTGAGTCAGTGTGTTGGCAGCAGCCACTCAATGTTAGTGGTGGCTGTTTAACAGTCTGATGGCCTTGAGATAGAAGCTGTTTTTCAGTCTCTCGGTCCCAGCTTTGATGCACCTGTACTGACCTCGCCTTCTGGATGATAGCGGGGTGAACAGGCAGTGGCTCGGGTGGTTGATGTCCTTGATGATCTTTATGGCCTTCCTGTAACATCGGGTGGTGTAGGTGTCCTGGAGGGCAGGTAGTTTGCCCCCGGTGATGCGTTGTGCAGACCTCACTACCCTCTGGAGAGCCTTACGGTTGAGGGCGGAGCAGTTGCCGTACCAGGCGGTGATACAGCCTGCCAGGATGCTCTCGATTGTGCATCTGTAGAAGTTTGTGAGTGCTTTTGGTGACAAGCCGAATTTCTTCAGCCTCCTGAGGTTGAAGAGGCGCTGCTGCGCCTTCTTCACGACGCTGTCAGTGTGAGTGGACCAATTCAATTTGTCTGTGATGTGTATGCCGAGGAACTTAAAACTTGCTACCCTCTCCACTACTGTTCCATCGATGTGGATACCCCCCTATCCACATTATCCCTCTGCTGTTTCCTGAAGTCCCACAATCATCTCCTTAGTTTTGTTGACGTTGAGTGTGAGGTCATAGGTGTTTGCACCAATTTGTAAGTCGCTCTGGATAAGAGCGTCTGCTAAATGACTTAAATGTTATTTTCCTGACACCACACTCCGAGGGCCCTCACCTCCTCCCTGTAGGCCGTCTCGTCGAGAGAGTGTGTGTGTGTGTGTGTGTGTGTGTGTGTGTGTGTGTGTGTGTGTGTGTGTGTGTGTGTGTGTGTGTGTGTGTGTGTGTGTGTGTGTGTGTGTGTTTAAAGGCGGCCCGTCAGGGACACCTGTTGACAACATCAGGTGAAATTGGAGGACGTGCTATTCAAATAAATAATCGGAATATTAAACATTTATGAACATTTATGAACCCTATCTTATATTGGTTAAAAGCTTAAATTCTTGTTACTCTAACTGCATTGTCCAATTTACAAAAGGCTTTACAGCAAAAGCAGACCATGCGATTGTTTGAGGACTGCACCCCACTTCAACATATTTTTCAACCAGCACAGGCTTTATAAAATCACATATAGCGATTAAATAATCACTGTCTTTTTGAAAATCTTCCTCTGTTTGCAATCCCAAGGGTCCCAGCTACAATGTGCATGGGCATTTTGTTAGATAAAATCCTTCTTTATATCCCAAAAAGTCTGTTTAGTCGGCGCCAACGATTTCAGTAATCCACTCGTTGAACATGCAGACAAAGGAGTCCGAAAAGCTACTGCTACACTTCATCCAAACAAGTCAAACTACATTTCTTTTTAATCCTCAGGTACCCTAAAATGAAAATAATCTATAATATTTCATACGAAGAGAAATATGTTCAATAGATCAGTAAAATTAGCAAGTGCGCGCCCACAGACTGATTTCCGACTGTGACTCCCGGTACCAAAACTCAAAATTCTTCCTCATTTTGGAAGAAACAAGCCTGAAACCTTGAACAAAGACTGTTGACATCTAGTGGACACCATAGGAATTGCAATCTGGGAGCTGGAATTGCATAGGATCCATAGCTTTCCATTGAAAGAGGATGGGATCTAAAAAAATAAGTAATTCTGGTGGTATATCTTTGGAATTTTGGCTACCATATCAAATGTGTTATAGTCTCATACATTATTTTAAAGTTTATACAAACTTCAAAGTGTTTTCTATCCAATTATACCAATTATATGCATATCCTGGCTTCTGGGCGGAAATTCAAAAAAAAAATGACCCTAGCCCTAATTAATGAAGCTGCCAGTTGAGGACTTGTGAGGCATCTGTTTCTCAAACGAGACACTCTAATGTACTTGTCCTCTTGCTCAGTTGTGCACCGGGGCCTCCCACACCTCTTTCTATTCTGGTTAGAGACAGTTTGCATTGTTCTGTGAAGGGAATAGTACACAGGGTTGTATGAGATCTTCAGTTTCTTGGCAATTTCTCAGAAAAAGAATAGACTGACAAGTTTCAGAAGAAAGGTCTAGCCATTTTGAGTCTGTAATCAAAGCCACAAATGCCGATGCTCCAGATACTTAACTACTCTAAGGAAGGCCAGTTTTATTGCTTCTTTAATCAGTACGACAGTTTTCAGCTGTGCTAACATAATTGTAAAAGTGTTTTCTAATGATCAATTAGCCATTTAAAATTATGAACTTGAATTAGCTAACACAACGTGCCATTGGAACACAGGATTGGTGGTTGCTGATAATGGGCCTCTGTACGCCTATGTAGATATTCTATTAAAAAGCAGCTGTTTCCAGTTACAATAGTCATTTACAACATTAACAATGTCTCCACTGTTTTTCTAATCAATTTGATGTTATTTTAATGGAAAAAACTAGCTTTTCTTTCAAAAACAAGGCCATTTCTAAGTGACTCCAAACCTTTGAACAGTAGTGTACATAACATTATCCTCCCCTTTCCGTCAGTGTTGAGCATGATAGCTGCCGCTATACTCCCCGATAATGCAGTAAGGGCCAGGCAGGCAGCAGGCACTGGGACCAGCCTCTTACCCTCTTAGCCACATCTGAATTGCTAATGGCCTCCTGTGTTAGTGTGACCTTTAGACAAGCACAGTACTCTAGGCCTGAATCACGTACTGTCACTGCCTAGACAACTCTTAAACTGGGTCATCGCTTCCTCTTTCCAAGACCCCTGCCCTGAGCAGTCTCTGGTATGGGTAAGAATAGAGGAGGGAAAATGACAGTGCAATGTAAACAGCTGAGGTTAGGGGTAGTTAATGTATCGGTCAATGTCCCTCCTATAGCTTATTGAATATAGTTTATAGTGAGAGAGTGAGAAAGTGTGTGAAAGAAAGAGATAAAGAGCAGGAAGAAAGAGCAGGATGAGAGATAGCAGTAAGAGAGAGAGAGAGAGCGAAAGAGAGAGAGAAAGCAGGAAGAGAGAGATCAGGAAGAGAGAGAGCAGGAAGAGAGAAAGCAGGAAGAGAGAGAGCAGGAAGAGAGAGAGAAAGCAGGAAGAGAGAGAGAGCAGGAAGAGAGAGAGAAAGCAGGAAGAGAGAGAGAAGGAAGAGAGAGAGAAAGCAGGAAGAGAGAGAGAGCAGGAAGAGAGAGAGAAAGCAGGAAGAGAGAGAGAGCAGGAAGAGAGAGAGAAAGCAGGAAGAGAGAGAGAGAGCAGGAAGAGAGAGGAAGAGAGAGAGAGAGAGAGAGAGAGAGAGAGAAGGAAGAGAGAGAGAGAGAGCAGGAAGAGAGAGAGAAAGCAGGAAGAGAGAGAGAAGGAAGAGAGAGAGAAAGCAGGAAGAGAGAGAGAGCAGGAAGAGAGAGAGAAAGCAGGAAGAGAGAGAGAGCAGGAAGAGAGAGAGAGCAGGAAGAGAGAGAGAGAAGCAGGAAGAGAGAGAGCAGGAAGAGAGAGAAAGCAGGAAGAGAGAGAGAGCAGGAAGAGAGAGAGAAAGCAGGAAGAGAGAGAGAAAGCAGGAAGAGAGAGAGAAAGCAGGAATAGAGAGAGCAGGAAGAGAGAGAGAGAAAGCAGGAAGAGAGAGAGCAGGAATAGAGAGATTGAACAGGCCTACAGGACCTGCATCAGGAGAGCCAATGAGAGAGTGTTGTTACTCTGACCACTAATCCTCTCCCTCACACACACACTGGCAGCTAGCAGGTATCAGGTGTCAAAGGGCTTCTTCTGTGTTCTGCTGGGTGCTCTATGTGGCACAACAAACACACACACTACAGCATGTTAGTGTGTCTGTGTTTTACCACTTCACATTAAGCCATGCTTTCTCCCGCCCACTCTTTCTCTCTCTCTCCATCCTGTCCATGTGTCGACAATACGACCTTCGAACTCTGTGTGAACCTGGCTCACCACATATCAGATAGTGTCTATGCATCTGTGCCAATGTGTCTGTGTGTGTGCATTGCAAATAACGCACACGCACGCACGGACGCACGCACGCACGCACGCACGCACGCACGCACACACACACACACACACACACACACACACACACACACACACACACACACACACACACACACACACACACACACACACACACACACACACACACACAGACAGAGCCCAATGTTTCCTGCAGTTCCAGACCTGTATGTCTCTTCCGGTGTAATTTAATTTGCACCATAGTTCTCCTCTTCTCAGATGACCCTGTCTCACGGGTTCTGTCTGTCTCAACATGCTGATCTCCTCTCTCTCCTCATCCCCCTGTCATCATCTGTCGCTTTCTTAGGAAATCTGCTGGTGTTGCTCTCTTCCTGTCGGGGAGTGATAGACGGATCTGGGTTAAGGTCATTTTACAGGGTTGTCTTCACAGGGCCTATTGCATCCCGTTTCATCCCTCCATCTCTCCATTCCTCCATCCATGCTGCCTGCCATCTCATTCACTCTATCTCTCCATTCCTCCATCCATGCGGCCTGCCATCTCATTCACTCTATCTCTCCATTCCTCCATCCATGCGGCCCGCCATCTCATTCACTCTATCTCTCCATTCCTCCATCCATGCTGCCTGCCATCTCATTCACTCTATCTCTCCATTCCTCCATCCATGCGGCCTGCCATCTCATTCACTCTATCTCTCCATTCCTCCATCCATGCGGCCTGCCATCTCATTCACTCTATCTCTCCATTCCTCCATCCATGCGGCCTGCCATCTCATTCACTCTATCTCTCCATTCCTCCATCCATGCGGCCTGCCATCTCATTCACTCTATCTCTCCATTCCTCCATCCATACGGCCTGCCATCTCATTCACTCTATCTCTCCATTCCTCCATCCATGCTGCCTGCCATCTCATTCACTCTATCTCTCCATTCCTCCATCCATGCGGCCTGCCATCTCATTCACTCCATCTCTCCATTCCTCCATCCATGCGGCCTGCCATCTCATTCACTCTATCTCTCCATTTCTCCAGCTGTCTCTCTCATTAATTTCTCTCATTCCCTTTTATTCTCTAGAACTCATTCTCTATTCTCTAAATCACTTGTGTCATTCCCTTACTTCCACCCTTCTCTCCTCTGTTTTTGCTGAATTCTCTTATCATTCCTACTGTCAACTTGATGAGGTTTTACAGTAAAGTGACAACGATTTGAAGTTATTTACTTGAATTTCAGCTCTTGGGAAAGAACAGGCACCAAAGCAAGGTTTATCCACAAGGAGGGTCGTTTGTACTGCATGTTATTGGTCAGTTGTCAAGTGAATCTGACTGTTTTCAGCTGGTAAACATGCCACTTCCTGCATTTCAGATTATAATGTATTCATGTACGTTCATGTATAGGGAACTTCTGAATTGTCACACAGTTCACTCACTGTTGAACAATATCAGTACACACACAACATGCCCACTATAATTCTCTCTCTCTCTCTCTCTCTCTCTCTCTCTCTCTCTCTCTTCAATTTCAATTCAATCTCTCAATTCAATTTAAGGGCTTTATTGGCATGGGAAACATGTGTTAACATTGCCAAAGCAAGTGAGGTAGACAACATACAAAGTGAATATATAAAGTGAAAAACAACAAAAATTAACATCTCTCTCTCCCTCCTCTCTCTCTATCTCCCTGTCTCCCTGCCTCTTCCTCTCCATCACTGTCTCTTCCCTCCCTCCCTTTCTCTGATGATGGCTGTGGGTGAAATTCAATTACAGTTGTGTGTGTTTTCTCCCAGAAGCAGCAGCTAGCTACTGGCCCAGACACAGGGAACTCCCCTCCATACGAGCTCACACTGTTTGTTTCTCCCCAGGCACACAGGCACACAAAGAAAATGTGTCTCTTAGACAACAAGCACTCTATCTCTGCCTCCACTCCCATGGAAATGTGTCTGTAACGTCCTTGGAAAAATGCTCTCTTAGACAACAAGCACTCTCTCTCTGCCTCCTCTCTCCTCATGGTGTGTCTGTAACGTCCTTCAGTATTCTCCCGTCTGTCCACAAACACAACTCTTGTGTCGTGCAGTAAAATGCTCTCTCTCTCTCTCTCTCTCTCTCTCTCTCTCTCTCTCTCTCTCTCTCTCTCTCTCTCTCTCTCTCTCTCTCTCTCTCTCTCTCTCTCTCTCTCTCTCTCTCTCTCTCTCTCTCTCTCTCTCTCTCTCTCTCTCTCTCTCTCTCTCTCTCTCTCTCTCTCACACTCTCTCTCTCTCTCTCTCTCACACTCTCTCGATTCTTCATGACGCTTCCAGAGACGTAGTTCAGGAGAAACTTGTCAATATCCCACCTGGCTCCTGGACTTTCTGTCAATATTCTGGTTTATTCCTGCTTTCTTCCACACAGCTATGATTGACTACTGCCGTGTGTGTGCATGTGTGTGTGCCGCATCCTAGAAAACAGCTCCGTTTACCAGGCCATTCAGTGCAGCACAGAGCACAACTCTCACAACTCAGCTATGACATAACAGCCTGCTGTGTGAATTCTTTAATGCACTCAATTCTATCAGATGTAAGACTGGAGCTCCAATGAATTATTCACATTCACAAATACACAACTGTTTGTGTGTGTGTATTTCCATTATGTTTGTGCTTGTTAGGATTATGCTGGTGTGTGAGGGAAGGTGGTGTGAATGGTTTTGTGCGTAGGTGTCTTTTGTTTGGGGAGAGTGAAACGGAGCCAGAGACAGAAAGAAAGCGAGAGAAACACAGACTGAACGTATTCATTATCGCTTTGTATTTCTGGATGTCTATTGCTCGCAGCCCCCCCCCCTCTCAGTGCCTCAGGCTTCTCTCTAGCGCAGGGAGCCCAGTTATCAGATGAGCTCCTCAGCAATGTCTGCTAGCAGCTAATTAATGACTCAAAGAGCCAAATCCTGCTGAAGGCTTTTGGAGAAACGGTACAACATTACCCCATGACATCATTGTGACCCTGACCTGCCTGGCCGCCATGCTGGGAAGAGGGTGTAGCACCATAACACACAGCAGGAGAGCAGAGTTAAGTCAATATGGGAGTCAATATACATTCCTGGTTGATTTGCTTTTCTTTTTGTTGTGTTGTAACATCTCTTATCTAAATACATTCCCACTTCAAAGCAGTGCCTGAAGATCTACAGCCTCCCCTTTATGATTCATAGCATCAACCCCCCACACCCCCACGGTCATACTGTAATTCTACAGCCTCCCCTTTATGATTCATAGCATCAACCCCCCCCACGGTCCTACTGTAATTCTACAGCCTCCCCTTTATGATTCATAGCATCAACCCCCCCACACCCCCCCACGGTCCTACTGTAATTCTACAGCCTCCCCTTTATGATTCATAGCATCAACCCCCCAGTGCCTGACACCCCCACGGTCCTACTGTAATTCTACAGCCTCCCCTTTATGATTCATAGCATCAACCCCCCCCCCACACTCCCCCACGGTCCTACTGTAATTCTACAGCCTCCCCTTTATGATTCATAGCATCAACCCCCCCCATGGTCCTACTGTAATTCTACAGCCTCCCCTTTATGATTCATAGCATCAACCCCCCCATGGTCCTACTGTACTTCTCCAGCCTCCCCTTTATGATTCATAGCATCAACTCCCCCCCATGGTCCTACTGTAATTCTACAGCCTCCCCTTTATGATTCATAGCATCAACCCCCCCATGTTCCTACTGTACTTCTACAGCCTCCCCTTTATGATTCATAGCATCAACTCCCCCCCATGGTCCTACTGTACTTCTTACCAGCAGTGTATGCCTGTGGCTGTCAACCTAGGTTCGTCTTTACTGGGTTAGTGCAGTGCATTACAACTGAGCATATGTAAAGCTACTCACACTACCGTTGACAGAGTCTTAACCAACAGAGGTTCTCATACAACTGAATTGTCTGTTACAAAATATGTGGAGCTGACACTGGCACTTTTGTCCTAGTTTCTACTGTGTGGCACTGGGCACTGTCCAGTGATTCTCTCTCTTTCTCTCTCTCTTTCACTCTCTCTCTGTTCCTCTCTCTCTCTCTCTCTCCCTCTGTCCCCCTCTCTCTCTCTCTCTGTTCCTCTATCCCTCTGTTTCTCCCCCCTCTCTCTCTCTCTCTGTTCCTCTCTCTCTTTCTCTCTCCCTATCTCCCTCGCTGCCCCCTCTCTCTGTTTCTCTCTCTCTCTTTCTTTCTCACTCTCTCTTCTTCTGTGTCACTCCCCTGTGTCTCGCTATCTCACAGCTGTTTGATGGGATTCTCACAATGTTGAGTCATCCACTGCTCACACCACTTTTCTCTACAGAGAGAGGGAAGGGGAACACCATAAGGAAGACAATGCACACACACACACACACACACACACACACACACACACACACACACACACACACACACACACACACACACACACACACACACACACACACACACACACACACACACACACACACACACACACCGCTAATTCAACCATTTCCACTTGTGACAAGTCCTGGACTGTCACCTTGCGGGACACTGTAAAGGAGAAAAGAGAGCCTCCCCTTTATGATTCATAGCATCAACCCCCCCCACGGTCCTACTGTAATTCTACAGCCTCCCCTTTATGATTCATAGCATCAACCCCCACACCCCCATGGTCCTACTGTAATTCTACAGCCTCCCCTTTATGATTCATAGCATCAACCCCCCATGGTCCTACTGTACTTCTCCAGCCTCCCCATTATGGTTCATAGCATCAACTCCCCCCCCATGGTCCTACTGTAATTCTACAGCCTCCCCTTTATGATTCATAGCATCAACCCCCCCCACGGTCCTACTGTAATTCTACAGCCTCCCCCCCACACACACACACACACACACACACACACACACACACACACACACACACACACACACACACACACCGCTAATTCAACCATTTCCACTTGTGACAAGTCCTGGACTGTCACCTTGCAGGACAATGTAAAGGGAGAAAAGAGAGGTAGAGACTGGGGATGGAGAAAGGAGGGAGAGAGTGGGGATGGTGAAAGGAGGTAGAGAGTGGGGATAGAGAAAGGAGGTAGAGAGTGGGGATGGAGAAATGAGGGAGAGAGTGGGGATGGAGAAAGGAGGGAGTGGGGATGGTGAAAGGAGGTAGAGAGTAGGGATAGAGAAAGGAGGGAGTGGGGATGGAGAAAGGAGGGAGAGAGTGGGGATGGAGAAAGGAGGGAGAGAGTGGGGATGGAGAAAGGAGGGAGAGAGTGGGGATAGAGAAAGGAGGGAGAGAGTGGGGATGGAGAAATGAGGTAGAAAGTGGGGATGGAGAAAGGAGGGAGAGAGAGTGGGGATGGAGAAAGGAGGGAGAGAGTGGGGATAGAGAAAGGAGGGAGAGAGTGGGGATAGAGAAAGGAGGTAGAGAGTGGGGATGGAGAAAGGGGGGAGAGAGTGGGGATAGAGAAAGGAGGGAGAGAGGGGGGATGGAGAAAGGAGGGAGAGAGTGGGGATGGAGAAAGGAGGTAGAGAGTGGGGATGGAGAAAGGAGGGAGAGAGTGGGGATGGAGAAAGGAGGGAGAGAGTGGGGATAGAGAAAGGAGGGAGAGAGTGGGGATGGAGAAAGGAGGGAGAGAGTGGGGATGGAGAAAGGGGGAGAGAGTGGGGATAGAGAAAGGAGGGAGAGAGTGGGGATGGAGAAAGGAGGTAGAGAGTGGGGATAGAGAAAGGAGGTAGAGAGTGGGGATGGAGAAAGGAGGTAGAAAGTGGGGATGGAGAAAGGGGGGAGAGAGTGGGGATAGAGAAAGGAGGGAGAGAGTGGGGATGGAGAAAGGAGGTAGAGAGTGGGGATAGAGAAAGGAGGTAGAGAGTGGGGATGGAGAAAGGTGGGAGAGAGTGGGGATAGAGAAAGGAGGGAGTGGGGATGGAGAAAGGAGGTAGAGAGTGGGGATGGAGAAAGGTGGGAGAGAGTGGGGATAGAGAAAGGAGGGAGAGAGTGGGGATGGAGAAAGGAGGTAGAGAGTGGGGATAGAGAAAGGAGGTAGAGAGTGGGGATAGAGAAAGGAGGTAGAGAGTGGGGATGGAGAAAGGGGGGAGAGAGTGGGGATAGAGAAAGGAGGGAGAGAGTGGGGATGGAGAAAGGAGGTAGAGAGTGGGGATAGAGAAAGGAGGTAGAGAGTGGGGATGGAGAAAGGTGGGAGAGAGTGGGGATAGAGAAAGGAGGTAGAGAGTGGGGATAGAGAAAGGAGGGAGTGGGGATGGAGAAAGCGGGGAGAGAGTGGTGATAGAGAAAGGAGGGACAGAGTGGGGATGGAGAAAGGAGGTAGAGAGTGGGGATAGAGAAAGGAGGTAGAGAGTGGGGATAGAGAAAGGAGGTAGAGAGTGGGGATGGAGAAAGGGGGGAGAGAGTGGGGATAGAGAAAGGAGGGAGAGAGTGGGAATGGAGAAAGGAGGTAGAGAGTGGGGATAGAGAAAGGAGGTAGAGAGTGGGGATGGAGAAAGTTGGGAGAGAGTGGGGATAGAGAAAGGAGGTAGAGAGTGGGGATGGAGAAAGGTGGGAGAGAGTGGGGATGGAGAAAGGAGGTAGAGAGTGGGGATAGAGAAAGGAGGTAGAGAGTGGGGATAGAGAAAGGAGGTAGAGAGTGGGGATGGAGAAAGGGGGGAGAGAGTGGGGATAGAGAAAGGAGGGAGAGAGTGGGGATGGAGAAAGGAGGTAGAGAGTGGGGATAGAGAAAGGAGGTAGAGAGTGGGGATGGAGAAAGTTGGGAGAGAGTGGGGATAGAGAAAGGAGGTAGAGAGTGGGGATGGAGAAAGGTGGGAGAGAGTGGGGATGGAGAAAGGAGGTAGAGAGTGGGGATGGAGAACAAAACAAATTAAATGTTATTTGTCATATGCTTCATAAACAACAGGTTTAGACTAACAGTGAAATGCTTCATAAACAACAGGTGTAGACTAACAGTGAAATGCTTCATAAACAACAGGTGTAGGTAGACTAACAGTGAAATGCTTACTTACTGGTCCTTCTCCAACAATGCAGAGTTAAAGAAAAAACAAATAGAAACATCACAGTTGTGTATGTATAAGCCTAACTGTTGTTGTTCATTAGCTTTCTCCTATTCTTTTCAACTTTATTTAACTAAGCAAGTCAGTTAAGCACTAATTCTTATTTTCAATGATGGTCCAGGAACAGTGGGTTACTGCCTGGTTCAGGGGCAGAATGACAGATGTTTACCTTGTCAGCTCGGGGATTTGATCTAGCAACCTTTTGATTAGCAGTCCAACGCTCTAACCACTAAACTACCTGCCACCTATTAGCTAGAGGCTGGTAGGGTTAGTGTGAAATAATAAAGGAACATATATTGAAAAAAGATATGTATATACAGTATATATATACAGTACCAGTCAAAATTTTGGACACACCTACTCATTTCAGGATTTTTCTTCATTTGTACTATTTTCTACATTTTAGAACAATAGTGAAGACATCAAATCTATGAAATAACACATATGGAATCATGTAGTAACCAAAAAAAGCGTTAAACAAATCAAAATGTATTTTAGATTTAAGATTCTTCAAAGTAGCCACCTTTTTCCTTGATGAGCTTTGCACACTCTTGACATTCTCTCAACCAGCTACATGAGGTAGTCACCTGGAATGCATGTCAATTAACCGGTGTGACTTGTTAAAAGTTAATTTGTGGAATTTCTTTCCTTAATGCATTTCAGCCAATCAGTATACAGAAGATTGCACTATTTGGTAAAAGACCAAGTCCATATTATGGCAAGAACAGCTCAAATAAGCAAAGAGAAATGACAGTCCATCATTACTTTAGGACATGAAGGTCAGTCAATCCGGAAAATGTCAAGAACTTTGAACATTTCTTCAAGTACAGTCGCAAAAACCATCAAGTGCTATGATGAAACTGTCTCTCATGAGGACAGCCACAGGAAAGGAAGACACAGAGTTACCTTTGCAGCAGAGGATAAGTTCATTACAGTTACCAGCCTCAGAAATCGGCAATTAACTTCACCTCAGATTGCACCTCACAGAGTTCAAGTAACAGACACATCTCAACATCAACTGTTCAGAGGAGACTGTGTGAATCAGGCATTCATGGTTGAATTGCTGCAAAGAAACCACTACTAAAGGACACTAATAATAAGAAGAAACTTGCTTGATCCAAGAAACACAAGTAATGGACATTAGACTGGTGGAAATCTGTCCTTTGATCTGACGAGTCCAAATTTGAGATGTTTGGTTCCAACTGATGTGTCTTTGTGAGATGCAGAGTAGGTGAACTGATGATATTTGCATGTGTGGTTCCCACCGTGAAGCATGGAGGAAGAGGTGTGATGGTGAGTTTGTGCTTTGCTGGTGACACTATCATGATTTATTTATAATTCAAGACACACTTAACAAGCATGGCTACCACAGCATTCTGCAGTGATACACCATCCCATCTGTTTTGTGCTTAGTGGGATTATCATTTGTTTTTCAACAGGACAATGACACAACACACCTCCAGGCTGTGTAAGGGCTATTTGACCAAGAAGGAGAGTGATGGAGTGCTGCATCAGATGACGTGGCCTCCACAATCACCCGACCTCAACCCAGTTGAGATGGTTTGGGATGAGTTGGACCGCAGAGTGAAAGAAAAGCAACCAACAAGTGCTGAGCATATGTGGGAACTCCTTCAATACTTTTGGAAAAGCATTTCAGCATAAGCTGGTTGAGAGAATGACAAGAGTGTGCAAAGCTGTCATCAAGGAAAAAGGTAGCAACCTTGAAGAATCTCAAATCTCAAATATATTTGGATTTGCTTTACACTTTTTTGGTTACTACATGATTCCATATGTGTTATTTCATAGTTTTGATGTCTTCAATATTATTCTACATTGTAGAAAATAGTACAAATAAAGAAAACCCCTTGAATGAGTAGGTGTGTCCAAACTTTTGACCGGTACTGTATGTGTAAGTTTGTGGGTAGAGTAAATTGTGTTTTTATAGAGTCAGTACAAGAGAGTTAGTGCAAAAAAGGGTCAATGCAGGTAGTCTGGCTATTCATTTGATTAGCTATTTAGCAGTCTTGTTTAGCAGTGTTATTGCTTGGGGGTAGAAGCTGTTCCGGGTTCTGTTGGTTCAAGACTTGGTCCACTGTTACCGTTTGCCGTGCGGAATCTGTGAGAACAGTCTATAGCCTGGGTGGCTGGAGTCTTTGGCAATTATTTGGGCCTTCCTCTGACACCGCCTGGTATAGAGGTCCTGGATGGCAGGACACAGCCCTACACACCACCCTCTGTAGCGCCTTGTGGTCAGGCAAGCCGTACCAAGCAGTGATGCCCTCTTCACAGCTGTGTGGGTGTGTGTGGACCATGTTAATTCCTTAGTGATCTGGACACCAAGAAACTTCAAGCTCTCGACCCACTCCACTACATCCCCAACAGTGTGGATGGGGGCGTGCTCTCAGCTACGATTCCTGTAGTCCACGATCATCTCCTTTGTCTTGATGACATTGAGGGAGAGGATGTTGTCCTTGCACCACACACAGAGACAGAAAGATGAATAGATACAGATAAATAGAGAGAGGGATAGAGAGAAAACATTGAGAGAGAGAGAGAGAGAGAGAGAGAGAGAGAGAGAGAGAGAGAGAGAGAGAGAGATAGAGAGAGAGAGAGGGAGAGAGAGAGAGAGAGAGAGAGAGAGAGAGAGAGAGAGAGAGAGGGAGAAAGAGAGGGAGAGAGAGAGAGAGAGAGAGAGAGAGAGAGAGAGAGAGAGAGAGAGAGAGAGAGAGAGAGAGATTGTGCATTGACGTGCCTGTGTGTGTGTGTGTGTGTGTGTGTGTGTGTGTGTGTGTGTGTGTGTGTGTGTGTGTGTGTGTGTGTGTGTGTGTGTGTGTGTGTGTGTGTGTGTGTGTGTGTGTGTGTGTGTGATGTGTGTGTGATGTGTGTGTGGATGTGGAACTCTTTGTCTCCTTGGTGTGTTTTATATTAGTCCCTGTTGTGTGAGTCTTGTAGTGTTTTGTATTAGTCTCTGTTGTTCTGGTCTATCTACGATGCAGATGTCGTTATACCTTCATTAATAATTGATCTATCATTGATTTGTGAAAACCTTGTGCCTGCTTCAAAAGACCCCCCACTTCTGTCCTCCCTCTATTAGCAGCACTGCTCTCTACCTCAGCAGCTAAACTACACCTAGGGTTGGACAATTCTGGTAATTTACCCCAAATTCCCTGGTTTTCCAGAAATCCTGGTTTAAAGATTCCCCTTCTGATTCTGGAAAACCTGGGAATTTTGCAACCCTAGCTACAACCAATCAGCTCTATCAGAGAGGAGACCCACTGGATACAGATGCCAGTTCAACGTCTACTTTTGATTTAAATCAAATCAAATGTATTTATATAGCCCTTCGTACATCAGCTGATATCTCAAAGTGCTGTACAGAAACCCAGGCTAAAACCCCAAACAGCAAGCAATGTAGGTGTAGAAGCACGGTGGTTAGGAAAAACTCCAGAGAAAGGCCAAAACTTAGGAAGAAACCTAGAGAGGAACCAGGCTATGAGGGGTGGCCAGTCCTCTTCTGGCTGTGCCGGGTGGAGATCATAACAGAACATGGCCATGATGTTCAAATGTTCATAAATGACCAGCATGGTCAAATAATAAGAATCACAGTAGTTGTCGAGGGTACAGCAAGTCAGCACCTCAGGTGTAAATGTCAGTTGGCTTTTCATAGCTGATCATTAAGAGTATCTCTACCACTACTAATGTCTCTAGAGAGTTGAAAACAGCAGGTCTGGGACAGGTAGCACGTCCGGTGAACAGGTCAGGATTCCATAGCCGCAGGCAGAACAGTTGAAACTGGAGCAGCAGCATGGCCAGGTGGACTGGGGACAGCAAGGGGTCATCATGCCAGGTAGTCCTGAGCTATGGTCCTAGGGCTCAAGTCCTCCGATAGAGAGAAAGAAAGAGAGAAAGAGAGGATTAGAGAGAGCATACTTAAATTCACACAGGACACCGGATAAGACAGGAGAAGTACTCCATATATAACAAACTGACCCTAGCCCCCCGACACATAATCTACTGCAGCATAAATACTGGAGGCTGAGACAGGAGGGGTCAGGAGACACTGTGGCCCCATCCGATGATACCCCCGGACAGGGCCAAACAGGAAGGATATAACCCCACCCACTTTGCCAAAGCACAGCCCCCACACCACCAGAGGGATATCTTCAACCACCAACTTACCATCCTGAGACAAGGCCGAGTATAGCCCACAAAGATGGCACAATGGCACAACCCAAGGGGGGGGTGCCAACCCAGACAGGAAGATCACATCAGTGACTCAACCCACTCAAGTGACGCACCCCTCCTACGGACGGCATGAAAGCGCAGCAGGAAGCCAGTGACTCAGCCCCTGTAATAGGGTTAGACGCAGAGAATCCCAGTGGAAAGCCAGGCAGAGACAGCAAGGGCGGTTTGTTGCTCCAGAGCCTTTCCGTTCACCTTCACACCCCTGGGCCAGACTACACTCAATCATATGACCCACTGAAGAGATGAGTCTTCAGTAAAGACTTAAAGGTTGAGACCGAGTCTGCGTCTCTCACATGGATAGCCAGACCATTCCATAAAAATGGAGCTCTATAGGAGAAAGCCCTGCCTCCAGCTGTTTGCTTAGAAATTCTATGGACAATTAGGGGGCCTGCGTCTTGTGACCGTAGCGTATGTGTAGGTATGTATGGCAGGACCAAATCAGAGAGATAGATAGGAGCAAGCCCATGAACTGCTTTGTAGGTCAGCAGTAAAACCTTGAAATCAGCCCTTGCCTTGACAGGAAGCCAGTGTAGGGAGGCTAGCACTGGAGTAATATGATCAAATTTTGGGGTTCTAGTCAGGATTCTAGCAGCCGTTTTTGGCACTAACTGAAGTTTATTTAGTGCTTTATCAGGGTAGCCAGAAAGTAGAGCATTGCAGTAGTCTAACCTAGAAGTGACAAAAACATGGATTATTTTTTCTGCATCATTTTTGGACAGAAAGTTTCTGATTTTTGCAATGTTACGTAGATGGAAAAAAGCTGTCCTTGTAACAGTCTTGATATGTTCGTCAAAAGAGAGATCAGGGTCCAGAGTAACGCCAAGGTCCTTCACACTTTTATTTGAGACGACTGTACAACCATTAAGATGAATTGTCAGATTCAACAGAAGATCTCTTTGTTTCTTGGGACCTAGAACAAGCATCTCTGTTTTGTCTGTGTTTAAAAGTAGAATTTTTGCAGCCATCCACTTCCTTATGTCTGAAACACAGGCTTCTAGCGAGGGCAATTTTGGGGCTTCACCATGTTTCATTGAAATGTACAGCTGTGTGTCATCCGCATAGCAGTGAAAGTTAACATTATGTTTTCGAATGACATCCCCAAGAGGTAAAATATATAGTGAAAACAATAGTGGTCCTAAAATGGAACCTTGAGGAACACCGAAAAGGGTACCAATTTAAATTTGGTTGAGTTGTCAACTAACGTGAAATTAAAACATCTGTCACCCTCTCATTGGATTTAGGTTAAAAGTTGACTGAAAAAAATACAAAATTGCATGACATTGATGATTTTTTGAAAATCCACGTTGATTCAATGTTATCACAAATGACGGTTTTTGTTCGGTTACAGACTTATTTTAAAATTATTATTTTTAAATTCCCTCATCAATCTACACACAATACCCCATAATGACAAAGTGAAAATAGGTTTTTGGTAGATAAAAAAACTAAACAGAAATATCTTATTTACATAAGTATTCAGACCCTTTGCTATGATACTTGAGCTCAGGTGCATCCTGTTTCCATTGATCATCCTTGAGACGTTTCTACAACTTGATTGGAGTCCACCTGTGGTAAATTCAATTGATTAGACATGATTTGGAAAGGCACACACCTGTCTATATAAGGTCCTACTCATTGAAATGACGTGGAAACAAGGTTGATTCAAACAGTTTTTGCCCAGTGGGGAGACCTTGAGGATTAAAGTGAAACTGAGCTGCGCATCTTTAGATATCAGTAAAAAGTATAAACACCTGTAGGATGGTGCCAGGTTTCCTCCAGACGTGACGCTTGGCATTCAGACCAAAGAGTTCAGCCTTGGTTTCATCAGACAAGAGAATCTTGTTTCCTATGGTCTGAGAATCCTTTAGGTGCCTTTTGGCAAACTCCAAGCAGGCTGTCATGTGTCTTTTACTCAGGAGTGGTTTGCGTCTTGCCACTCTACCATAAAGGCCTGATTGGTGGAGCGCTACAGAGATTGTTGTCCTCCTGGAAGGTTCTTTCATCTCCACAGGGGAACTCTGAAGCTCTGTCAGGGTGTCCATTGGGTGCACCTCCCTGACCAAGGTCCTTTGCCCCTGATTGTTCAGTTTGGCCAGGCAGCCAGGTCTAGGAAGTGTTTTGGTTGTTCCAAACTTCTTTCATTTAGGAATGATGGAGGCCACTGTGTTCTTGGGGACCTTCAATGCTGCACACATTGTTTGGTACCCTTCCCCAGATCTGGTACCCTTCCCCAGATCTGGTACCCTTCCCCAGATCTGCTCCGACACAACCCTGTCTCGGAGCTCTACGAACAATTCCTTCGACCTCATGGCTTGGTTTTTGCTCTGACATGCACTGTCTACTGTGGGACCTTATACAGTCAGGTGTGTGCCTTTCCAAATCATGTCTAATCAATTGCATTTACCACAGGTGGACTCCAATCACGTTGTAGAAACATCTCAAGGATGACCAATGGAAACAGGATGCACCTAAGCTCAATGTCAAGTATCATAGCAAAGGGTCTGAATACTTATGTAAATAAAATAAAAATTATCTACCAAAAACCTATTTTCACTTCGTCATTATGGGGTATTGTGTGTAGATTGATGAGGGAATTTTTAAAAATCAATTTCAGAATAAGGCTGTAACCTTACAAAATTTTGAAAAAGTCAAGGGGTCTAAATACTTTCCCGAATGCACTATACATCATTCCATCGAACCCCCTTTTCATCCATCTCTCTCTCTCTCTTCTTCACTCTCTTTCTATATCCCTCCCCTTTCAACCTCTCTCTGTTTCTCATTCACTCTCTCACATCCCATTATATCTACTTTCTTCCTCTCCTCTCTTTGTCCCTGTCTCTCTATAGGTCTAATCCTCTTGTGTGGTCTCTCAGCAGGATAAACTGTTCTCCAGCCCTCCTCTTTATTAAAGGATTTACCCCTTCACATCCCCTCCTCCTCTCCCTTCAGCCCTCTGAGGTTCCACCTGGAACGGGAGGTGGATTCTCATTCTTCAGATGGATTATACCCAGATTTATTCTTAGAGAACAGAAGGAGTCAATCACTTATTATGC
Source organism: Oncorhynchus keta (assembly GCF_023373465.1). NCBI lineage: Eukaryota > Metazoa > Chordata > Actinopteri > Salmoniformes > Salmonidae > Oncorhynchus > Oncorhynchus keta. Next base: position 17,894,020 of record NC_068454.1, read on the forward strand.
TGAATACTTTCTGTGATAGCTTGTGGGTATGTGTGTGTTTGTGTCAGACCTGGGAAAAGCACAGATTGACTTACTCTGTATTTTGGGAGGTTGTGTGTGTGTGTCTGTGTGTGTGTGTGTACCTCCTCGAAGACGGTGGAGAGGAGGATGTGGAGAGGAGGATGTGGAGAGGAGGATGTGGACGGGAAGATGCAGAAGGGAGGATGTGGTGAGGAGGCTGTGGACGGGAAGATGCAGAAGGGAGGATGTGGTGAGGAGGATGTGGAGAGGAGGATGTGGACGGGAAGATGCAGAAGGGAGGATGTGGTGAGGAGGATGTGGAGGAAGAATGTGGAGGGAGGATGTGGTGAGGAGGATGTGGTGAGGAGGATGTGGTGAGGAGGATGTGGTGAGGAGGGTGTGGTGAGGAGGATGAGGAGGGAGAATGTGGAGGGAGGATGTGGTGAGGAGGATGTGGAGGAAGAATGTGGAGGGAGGATGTGGTGAGGAGGATGTGGTGAGGAGGATGTGGTGAGGAGGATGTGGAGGGATGATGTGGAGAAGAGGATGTGGAGAGGGGGATGTGGTGAGGAGGATGTGGTGAGGAGGATGTGGATGGGAAGATGCAGAAGGGAGGATGTGGTGAGGAGGATGTGGAGGAAGAATGTGGAGGGAGGATGAGGTGAGGAGGATGTGGTGAGGAGGATGTGGTGAGGAGGATGTGGTGAGGAGGGTGTGGTGAGGAGGATGAGGAGGGAGAATGTGGAGGGAGGATGTGGTGAGGAGGATGTGGAGGAAGAATGTGGAGGGAGGATGTGGTGAGGAGGATGTGGAGAGGAGGATGTGGTGAGGAGGATGTAGAGGGAGGATGTGGAGAGGAGGCTGTGAAGAGGAGGATGTGGAGAGTACGATGTGGAGGGAGGATGTGGAGGGAGAATTTGGAGGGAGAATGTGGTGAGGAGGATGTGGTGAGGAGGATGTGGAGGGAGGATGTGGTGAGGAGGATGTGGTGAGGAGGATGAGGAGGGAGAATGTGGTGAGGAGGATGTGGTGAGGAGGATGAGGAGGGAGAATGTGGAGAACAGGATGTGGCGAGGATGATGTGGAGGAAGGATGTGGAGAAGAGGATGTGGAGAGGAGAATGTGGAGAGGAAGATGTGGTGAGGATGTAGAGGGAGGATGTGGTGAGGAGGCTGTGGAGAAGAGGATGTGGAGAGGAGGATGTGGAGGGAGGATGTGGAGGGATGATGTGGAGAAGAGGATGTGGAGAGGGGGATGTGGTGAGGAGGATGTTGTAAGGAGGATGTGGTGAGGAGTATGTGGTGAGTAGGATGAGGAGGGAGAATGTGGAGGGAGGATGTGGTGAGGAGGATGTGGTGAGGAGGATGTGGAGGGAGGATGTGGAGTGAGAATGTGGTGAGGAGGATGTGGTGAGGAGGATGTGGAATGAGGATGTGGATAAGAGGATGTGGAGGGAGGATGTGGAGGTAGGATGTGGAGAAGAAGATGTGGAGGGAGGATGTGGAGAGGAGGATGTGGAGGGAGAATGTGGAGGGAGAATGTGGTGAGGAGGATGTGGAGAGAAGGATGTGGTGAGGAGGATGTAGAGGGAGGATGTGGAGAGGAGGCTGTGAAGAGGAGGATGTGGAGAGTATGATGTGGAGGGAGGATGTGGAGGGAGAATTTGGAGGGAGAATGTGGAGAGGAGGATGTGGTGAGGAGGATGTGGAGAGGAGGATGTGGAGAGGAGGATGTGGTGAGGAGGATGTGGAGGGAGGATGTGGTGAGGAGCATGTGGTGAGGAGGATGTGGAGGGAGGATGTGGAGGGAGAATGTGGTGAGGAGGATGTGGTGAGGAGGAAGTGGAGAAGAGGATGTGGCGAGGATGATGTGGAGAAGAGGATGTGGAGAGGAGAATGTGGAGAGGAGGATGTGGTGAGGAGGCTGTGGAGAAGACGATGTGGAGAGGAGGATGTGGAGGGAGGATGTGGAGGGAGGATGTGGAGAAGAGGATGTGGAGGATGTGGAGGGAAGATGTGGAGGGAGGATGTGGAGAGGAGGATGTGGAGATGAGGATGTGGTGAGGAGGATGTGGTGAGGGGGATGTGGAGGGAAGATGTGGTGAGGAGGATGTGGAGGGAGGATGTGGAGAGGAGGATGTCGAAGGAGAATGTGGCGGGATAATGTGGAGGGAGAATGTGGTGAGGAGGATGTGGAGGGAGGATGTGGAGAAGAGGCTGTGGAGAGGAGGATGTGGAGAGGAGGATGTGGAGAAGAGGATGTGTTGAGGAGGATGTGGAGAGGAGGATGTGGTGAGGAGGATGTGGAGGGAGGATGTGGAGAGGAGGATGTGGAGGGAGGATGTGGAGAGGAGGATGTGTTGAGGAGGATGTAGACGGAGGATGTGGAGAGGCTGTGGAGAGGAGGATGTGGTGAGGAGGATGTGGAGAAGAGGATACGGTGAGGATGATGTTGAGGGAGGATGTGGAGAGGTGGATGTGGTAAGGAGGATGTAGAGGGAGGATGTGGAAAGGAGGATGTGGTGAGGAGGATGTATAGGGAGGATGTGGGGAGTAGGCTGTGGAGAGGAGGATGTGGAGAAGACGATGTGGAGAGGAGAATGTGGAGAGGAGGATGTGGTAAGGAGGATGTAAAGGGAGGATGTGGAGAGGAGGATGTGAGAGGAAGATGTGATGAGGAGGATGTGGAGAAGAGGATGTGGTTAGGAGGATGTGGAGAAGAGGATGTGGAGAGGAGGATGGGAGAGGAGGATGTGGAGGAGGATGTGGAGAAGATGATGTGGAGAGGAGAATGTGGAGAGGAGGATGTGGTAAGGAGGATGTAGAGGGAGGATGTGGAGAGGAGGATGTGGACAGGAGGATGTGGTGAGGAGGATGTGGAGATGGAGGATGGAGAGGATGTGGAGGTAGGATGTGGAGAGGAGAATGTGGAGGGAGGATGTGGTGAGAGGATGTGGAGGTAGGATGTGGAGGAGGATGTGGAGAGGCTGTGGAGAGGAGGATGTGGTGAGGAGGATGTGGAGAAGAGGATGCGGTGAGGAGGATGTGGAGAGGTGGATGTGGTGAGGAGGATGTGGAGGTAGGATGTGGAGAGAAGGATGTAGAGGGAGGATGTGGAGAGGTGGATGTGGTGAGGAGGATGTGGAGGTAGGATGCGGTGAGGAGGATGTGGAGAGGTGGATGTCATGAGGAGGATGTGGTGAGGAGGATGAGGAGGGAGGATGTGGAGAGGAGGATGTGGAGAGGAGGATGTGGTGAGGAGGATGTGGAGGGAGGATGTGGAGGGAGGATGTGGAGAGGAGGATGTGGAGATGAGGATGTGGTGAGGAGGATGTGGTGAGGGGGATGTGGAGGGAAGATGTGGTGAGGAGGATGTGGAGGGAGGATGTGGAGAGGAGGATGTGGAGGGAGAATGTGTTGAGGAGGATGTGGAGTGAGGATGTGGATAAGAGGATGTGGAGGGAGGATGTGGAGAGGAGGCTGTGGAGAGGAGGATGTGGAGAGGATGATGTGGAGAGGAGGATGTGGTGAGGAGGATGTGGAGAGATGTGGAGAGGAGATGATGTGGAGAGGAGATAGAGGATGTGGAGAGGAGGATGTGGTGAGGAGGAAGTGGAGAAGAGGATCTGGAGAGGAGGATGTGAGGAGGATGTGATAAGAGGATGGGAGGGAGGATGTGGAGAGAGGAGGTGGAGAGGAGGATGTGGAGAGGAGGATGTGGAGAGAGGATGGAGGAGGATGTGGAGGGAGGGATGTGGATGAGGAGGATGTGGAGAGGAGGATGTGGAGAGGATGGAGAGGATGTGGAGGAGGATGTGGAGAGGAGGTGGAGAGGAGGATGTGGAGAGGAGGATGTGGAGAGGATGATGTGGAGAGGAGGATGTGGAGGGAGGATGTGGAGAAGAGGATGTGGTGTGGAGGATGTGGAGGAGGAGGAGGATGTGGAGAGGAGGATGTGGAGAAGAGGATGTGGAGAGGAGAATGTGGAGAGGAGGATGTGGTGAGGAGGATGTGGAGAGGAGGATGTGGAGAAGAGGATCTGGAGAGGAGGATGTGGAGTGAGGATGTGGATAAGAGGATGTGGAGGGAGGATGTGGAGGTAGGATGTGGAGAGGAGGCTGTGGTGAGGAGGAAGTGGAGAAGAGGATCTGGAGAGGAGGATGTGGAGTGAGGATGTGGATAAGAGGATGTGGAGGGAGGATGTGGAGAGGAGGCTGTGGAGAGGAGGATGTGGAGGGAGGATGTGGAGAGGAGGATGTGGAGAGGAGGATGTGGAGAGGAGGATGTGGAGAGGAGGATGTGGAGGGAGGATGTGGAGAGAGGATGTGGAGAGGAGAATGTGGAGATGAGGATGTGGTGAGGATGTAGAGGGAGGATGTGAAGAAGAGGCTGTGGAGAGGAGGATGTGATGAGGAGGAGATGTGGAGAAGAGGATGTGGAGAGGAGGATGTGGAGAGGAGGATGTGGAGAGGAGGATGTGGAGAAGAGGATGTGAAGAGGATGTGGAGATGGAGGATGTGGAGGTAGGAGGATGTGGAGAGGAGGATGTGGAGAGGAGGATGTGGAGAGGAGGATGAGGAGGAGGATGTGGAGAGGAGGATGTGGAGAGGAGGATGTGAGGAGGATGTGGAGGAGGATGTGGAGAGGAGGAAGAGAGGAGGATGTGGAGAGGAGGATGTGGAGAGAGGAGGATGGATGGAGAGGAGGATGTGGTGAGGAGGATGTGGAGAAGAGGATGTGGTGAGGAGGATGTGGAGGAGGATGTGGAGAGGAGGATGTGGAGAAGAGGATGTGGAGAGGAGAATGATGGAGGGAGATGTGGAGGATGTGGGAGAGGAGGATGATGAGAGAGGATGTGGAGAAGAGGATGTGGAGAGAGGATGTGGAGAGGAGGATGTGGAGGGAGGATGTGGGAGGAGGCTGTGGAGAAAGATGAGAGGAGGATGTGGAGAGGAGGATGTGGAGAGGAGGATGTGGAGGAGGATGTGGAGAGGAGGATGGGAGAGAGGATGTGGAGGGAGGATGTGGAGGAGGTCAGGAGGGATGTGGAGAGGAGGATGTGGAGGAGGATGTGGTGAGAAGAGGATGTGGTGAGGAGGATGTGGAGAGGAGGGATGTGGAGAGGAGGATGTGGAGAGAGGAGGATGAGGGAGAGGAGGCTGTGGAGAGGAGGATGTGGAGAAGAGGATCTGGAGAGGAGGATGGGAGAGGAGTGATAGGAGGATGTGGAGGAGGATGTGGAGAAGAGATGGGAGGCAGGATGTGGAGAGGAGGATGTGGGAGAGGAGGGAGAATGTGGAGAGGAGGATGTGGTGAGGAGGATGTGGAGGATCTGGAGAGGAGGATGGGGAGGAGGATGGGATAACAGAGGAGGATGTGGAGGATGAGATGGAGGAGGATGTGGAGGAGGATGTGGAGAGGATGTGGGATGAAGAGAGGATGTGGAGGGAGGATGATGGAGAGGAGGATGTGGAGAGGAGGTGTGGAGGAGATGGGAGGAGGATGTGGAGAGGAGGATGTGGAGAGGAGGATGTGGAGAGGAGGATGTGGAGGAGGATGTGGAGAGGAGGATGTGGAGAGGAGGATGTGGAGGAGGATGTGGAGAGGAGGATGTGGAGGAGGATGTGGTGAGGAGGATGAGGATGATGGAGAGGAGGCTGTGGAGAGGAGGATGTGGAAGGAGGATGTGGAGGGAGGATGTGGAGAGGAGGATGGAGGAGGAGGAGGATGTGGAGGAGGAGGTGGTGAGGAGGATGTGAGGAGGATGTGGAGAGGAGGATGTGGAGAGGAGGATGTGGGAGGAGGATGTGGAGAGGAGGATGTGGAGAGGAGGATGTGGAGAGGAGGATGTGGAGAGGAGGATGTGGAGAGGAGGATGTGGAGGGAGGATGGAGAGGAGGATGTGGTGAGGAGGATGACGAGAAGATGTGAGAGGAGGATGTGGAGAGGAGGATGTGGAGAGGAGGATGTGGAGGAGGATGTGGAGGAGGAGGAGGTGGTGAGGGAGGAGAATGAGGATGGAGAGGAGGATGTGAGGAGGATGGGAGGAGGCTGTGGAGAGGAGGATGTGGAGAGGAGGATGTGGTGAGGAGGATGTGGAGAAGACGATGTGGAGAGGAGAATGTGGAGAGGAGGATGTGGTAAGGAGGATGTAGAGGGAGGATGTGGAGAGGAGGATGTGGAGAGGAGGATGTGGAGAGGAGGATGTGGTGAGGAGGATGTGGAGAAGAGGATGTGGAGAGGAGGATGTGGAGGGAGGATGTGAGAGGGGGAGGATGTGGAGAGGAGGATGTGGAGGAGGATGTGGAGAGGAGGATGTGGAGAGAGGATGTGGAGGAGGATGAGGAGATGTGGAGAAGAGGATGTGGAGAGGAGGATGTGGAGAGGAGGATGTGGAGGGAGGATGTGGAGAGGAGGCTGTGATGAGGAGAAGATGAGGAGGATGATGGAGAGGAGGAGAGGATGTGGAGAGGAGGATGTGGAGAAGAGGATGTGGAGAGGAGGATGTGGAGAGGAGGATGTGGAGAGGAGGATGTGGAGAGGAGGATGTGGTGAGGAGGATGTGGAGAAGAGGATGTGGTGAGGAGGATGAGGAGGATGTGGAGAAGTGGATGAGGAGGATGTGGAGAGGAGGATGTGGAGAGGAGGATGTGGAGAGGAGGATGTGGAGAGGGGCTGGATGTGGAGAGGAGGATGTGGAGGAGGATGGCTGAGGATGGAGAGGAGGATGTGGAGAGGAGGATGTGGTGAGGAGGATGTGGAGAAGAGGATGTGGAGGAGGATGTGGAGGAGGATGTGAAGAGGAGGGATGTGGGAGAAGATGATGTGGAGGAGGAGAATGATGTGGAGAGGAGGATGTGGAGAGGAGGATGTGGAGAGGATGTGGAGGAGGATGTGGAGAGGAGGATGTGGAGAGGAGGATGTGGAGAGGAGGATGTGGAGAGGAGGATGTGGAGGGAGGATGTGGAGAGGAGGCTGTGGAGAGGAGGATGTGGAGGAGGAGGATGTGGGGAGGAGGATGTGGAGAGGAGGATGTGGAGAGGAGGATGTGGGAGAGGAGGATGTGGAGAGGAGGATGGAGAAGAGATGTGGAGGATGTGGAGAGGAGGATGTGGAGAGGAGGATGTGGTGAGGAGGATGTGGAGAAGAGGATGTGGAGAGGAGGATGTGGAGGGAGGATGTGGAGAGGAGGATGTGGAGAGGAGGATGTGGAGAGGAGGATGTGGAGGGAGAATGTGGAGAGGAGGATGTGGTGAGGAGGATGTGGAGAGGAGGATGTGGAGAGGAGGATGTGGAGAGGAGGATGTGGAGAGGAGGATGTGGAGAGGAGGATGTGGAGAGGAGGATGTGGAGAGGAGGATGTGGAGAGGAGGATGTGGAGAGGAGGATGTGGGGGGGAGGATGTGGAGAGGAGGATGTGGAGAGGAGGATGTGGAGAGGAGGATGTGGAGAGGAGGATGTGGAGAGGAGGATGTGGAGAGGAGGATGTGGAGAGGAGGATGTGGAGGAGGATGTGGAGAGGAGGATGTGGTGAGGAGGATGTGGAGAAGAGGATGTGGTGAGGAGGATGTGGAGGGAGGATGTGGAGAGGAGACTGTGGAGAGGATGATGTGGAGAGGAGAATGTGGAGAGGAGGATGTGGTGAGGAGGATGTGGAGAGGAGGATGTGGAGAGGAGGATGTGGTGAGGAGGATGTGGAGAAGAGGATGTGGAGAGGAGGATGTGGAGGAGGATGTGGAGAGGAGGATGTGGAGAGGAGGCTGTGGAGAGGAGGATGTGGAGAGGAGGATGTGGAGGGAGGATGTGGAGGAGGATGTGGAGAGGAGGATGTGGGGAGGAGGATGTGGAGAAGAGGATGCGGTGAGGAGGATGTGGAGAGGAGGATGTGGAGAGGAGGATGTGGAGAGGAGGATGTGGTGGGAGGATGTGGAGAGGAGGATGTTGGGGAGGATGAGGCTGATGGAGAGGAGGATGTGGAGAAGAGGAGGGAGGTCGGAGAGGAGAAGGAGAGGAGGATGTGGAGAGAAGGCTGGGAAAAGGAGGATGTGGAGAAGAGGATGTGGAGAGGAGGATGTGGAGAGGAGGATGTGGAGAGGAGGCTGTGGTGAGGAGGAAGTGGAGAAGAGGATCTGGAGAGGAGGATGTGGAGTGAGGATGTGGATAAGAGGATGTGGAGGGAGGATATGGAGGTAGGATGTGAAGAAGAATATGTGGAGGGAGGATGTGGAGAGGAGGATGTGGAGGGAGAATGTGGAGGGAGAATGTGGAGAGGAGGCTGTGGTGAGGAGGAAGTGGAGAAGAGGATCTGGAGAGGAGGATGTGGATAAGAGGATGTGGAGGGAGGATGTGGAGAGGAGGCTGTGGAGAGGATGATGTGGAGAGGGGGATGGGGAGAGGAGGATGTGGAGAGGAGGATGTGGAGGGAGGATGTGGAGAGGAGGCTGTGGAGAAGATGATGTGGAGAGGAGAATGTGGAGAGGAGGATGTGGTAAGGAGGATGTGGAGAGGAGGATGTGGAGAGGAGGATGTGGAGGGAGGATGTGAGAGGAGGATGTGGAGAGGAGGATGTGGAGGAATGGGAGAGGATGTGGAGAGGAGGATGTGGAGAGGAGGATGTGGAGGAGGATGTGGAGGAGGATGTGGAGAGGAGGATGTGGAGGAGGATGTGAGGAGGATGTGGAGAGGGGAGGGAGAGGAGGATGTGGAGAGGAGGATGTGGAGGGAGGATGTGGAGAGGGAGGCTGTGGAGAGGATGTGGAGAGGAGGATGTGGAGAGGAGGAGGAGGATGAGAGGAGGATGTGGAGAGGAGGATGTGGAGAGGAGGATGTGGAGAAGAGGATGTGGTGAGGAGGATGTGAGGAGGATGATGTGGAGAGGAGGATGTGGAGAGGAGATGTGGAGAGGAGAATGTGGAGAGGAGGATGTGGTGAGGAGGATGTGGAGGATAGGATGAGAATGAGAGGAGGATGTGGAGAGGAGGATGTGGAGAGGAGGATGTGGTGAGGAGGATGTGGAGAGGAGGATGTGGTGTGGTGAGGAGGATGTGGAGAGGAGGATGTGGAGGAGGATGTGGAGAGGAGGATGTGGAGAGGAGGATGTGGGGTGGAGGAGGATGTGGAAAAGAGGATGTGGAGAGGAGGATGTGGAGAGGGAATGAGGAGGATGTGGAGAGGAGGATGTGGAGGGAGGATGTGGAGAGGAGGATGTGGAGGAGGATGGGAGAGGAGGATGTGGAGGAGGAGGGAGGAGGATGGAGAGGAGGATGTGGAGAGGAGGATGTGGAGAGGAGGATGTGGAGAGGAGGATGTGAAGAGGAGGATGTGGAGGGAGGATGTGGAGAGGATGGAGGATGTGGAGGGAGGATGTGGAGGAGGATGTGGAGAGGAGGATGTGGAGGGAGGATGTGGAGAGGAGAATGTGGTGAGGTAGGATGTGGTGAGGAGGATGTGGAGGAGGATGTGGAGAGGATGATGGAGAGGAGGATGTGGAGATGTGGAGGAGGATGTGGTGAGGAGGATGTGGAGAAGAGGATGTGGAGAGGAGGATGTGGAGGAGGATGTGGTGAGAGGAGGAGAGGAGGATGGGAGAGGAGGATGTGGAGAGGAGGATGTGGAGAGGAGGATGTGGTGAGGAGGATGTGGAGAGGAGGATGGAGGATGGAGGATGTGGAGAGGAGAATGTGGAGAGGAGGATGTGGAAGAGGAGGATGTGGAGGGAGAGGATGTGGAGAGGAGGATGTGGAGAGGAGGATGTGGAGAGAGGATGGAGGATGAGGAGGATGTGGAGAGGAGGATGTGGAGGAGGATGGAGAGGAGGATGTGGAGAGGATGGAGGATGTGGAGAGGAGGATGTGGAGGAGAATGTGGAGGAGGCTGTGGTGAGGAGGATGTGGAGAGGAGGATGTGGAGAGGAGGATGTGGAGAGGAGGATGTGGAGAGGAGGATGAGGAGGATGTGGAGAGGAGGATGTGGAGGAGGATGTGGAGAGGAGGATGGGAGAGGAGGATGTGGAGAAGAGGATGTGGAGAGGAGGATGGAGGGAGGATGTGGAGAAGAGGATGTGGAGGAGGATGTGGAGAGGAGGATGTGGAGAGGAGAAGGATGTGGAGAAGAGGATGAAGAGGAGGATGTGGAGAGGAGGATGTGGAGAGGAGGATGTGGAGAGGAGGATGTGGAGAAGAGGATGTGGAGAGGAGGATGTGGAGGAGGAGATGAGGATGTGGAGGTAGAATGTGAGAGGAGGATGTGGAGAAGAGGATGTGGTGAGGAGGATGGAGGGAGGATGGAGGCAGGATGTGGAGAGGAGGATGTGGGGAGGAGGATGTGGAGAGAGGATGGGAGAGGAGGATGTGGAGAGGAGGATGTGGAGAGGAGGAGGAGGAGGATGGGAGGTAGGATGTGGAGAGGGGAGGATGATGAGGGATGTGAGGAGGATGTGGAGAGGAGGATGTGGAGAGGAGGATGGGAGGGAGGATGGGAGGAGGATGTGGAGGGAGGATGTGGAGAGGAGGATGTGGAGAGGAGGATGTGGAGAGAGGATGTGGAGATGAGGATGTGGAGAGGAGGATGTGGAGGGAGGATGTGGAGAGGAGGATGTGGAGGAGGATGTGGATGGAGGATGTGGAGGAGGATGTGGAGGAGGATGTGGAGAGGAGGCTGTGGTGAGGAGGATGTGAGAAGAGGATGTGGAGAGGAGGATGTGGAGAGGATGTGGATGGAAGGAGGATGGGAGGAGGATGATGAGAGGAGGATGTGGAGAGGAGGATGTGGAGAGGAGGATGTGGAGAGGATGGAGAGGATGTAGAGAGGAGGATGGGAGGGAGGATGTGAGAAGAGGATGTGGGAGAGGAGGAGGTAGGATGAGGAGGATGTGGAGGGAGGATGTGGAGAGAGGATGTGGAGAGGAGGATGTGGTGAGGAGAATGTGGAGAGGAGGATGTGGAGAGAAGGCTGTGAAGAAGAGGATGTGGAGAGGAGGATGTGGAGGGAGGATGTGGAGAGGAGGCTGTGGAGAGGAGGATGTGGAGAGGAGGATGTGGTGAGGAGGATGATGGAGAGGAGGATGTGGGAGGAGGAGAATGTGGATGGAGTGGAGATGTGAGAGGAGGATGTGAGAGAGGATGGATGTGGAGGAGGATGTGGAGGAGGATGAAGAGGATGTGGAGAGGAGGATGTGGTAGGAGGATGTGGAGGGAGGATGTGGAGAGGAGGCTGTGGAGAGGAGGATGTGGGAGGAGGATGTAGAGGGAGGATGTGGAGAGGAGGATGTGGAGAGGAGGATGTGGAGAGGAGGATGTGGAGGGAGGATGTGAGAGGAGGATGTGGTGAGGAGGATGTGGAGAGGAGGATGTGGAGAGGAGGATGTGGAGAAGAGGATGTGGTGAGGAGGATGTGGAGGGAGGATGTGGAGAGGAGGATGTGGAGAGGAGGATGTGGAGAGGAGGATGTGGAGAAGAGGATGTGGAGGAGGATGTGGAGGTAGGATGTGGAGAGGAGGATGTGGAGGGAGGATGTGGAGAGGAGGATGTGGAGAGGAGGATGTGGAGAGGAGGATGAGGGAGGGATGTGGAGAGGAGGATGTGGAGGGGAGAGGATGTGGTGAGGAGGATGTGGAGAAGATGATGTGGTGAGGAGGATGTGGAGGTCGGATGTGGAGGTCGGATGTGGAGAGGAGGCTCTGGAGAGGAGGATGTGGAGAGGTGGGTGTGGGGAGGAGGCTGTGGAGAGGAGGATGTGGAGAGGAGAATGTGGAGAAGAGGATGTGGTGAGGAGGATGTGGAGAGGAGGCTGTGGTGAGGAGAATGTGGAGAGGAGGATGTGGAGAGGAGGCTGTGGAGAGGAGGATGTGGAGAGAGAGAATGTGGAGAAGAGGATGTGGTGAGGAGGATGTGGAGAGGAGGCTGTGGAGGAGGAGGAGGGAGGATGTGAGAGGAGGATGTGGAGAGGAGGATGTGGAGAGGAGGATGTGGAGGGAGGATGTGGAGGCAGGATGTGGAGAGGATGATGGGAGGGAGGCTGTGGAGGAGGATGTGGGAGAAGAGGATGAAGAGGAGGATGTGGAGGAGGATGTGGAGAAGAGGCTGTGGTGAGGAGGATGTGGAGGAGGCTATGGAGAATGAGGATGTGAAGAGGAGGATGGGAGAGGAGGATGTGGAGGAGAGGAGGGAGGATGTGGAGAGGAGGATGTGAGGTGAGTGGTGAGGATGATGGAGAAGAGGATGTGGAGAGGAGGATGTGGAGAGGAGGATGTGGAGGGAGGATGTGGAGGGAGGATGTGGAGAGGAGGATGTGGAGGAGGATGTGGAGAGGGGAGGATGTGGTGAGGAGGATGTGGAGGAGGATGTGGAGGGAGGATGTGGAGGGAGGATGTGGAGAGGAGGGATGTGGAGAGGGGAGGATAAGAGGATGGAGAGGAGGAGGATGGGAGAGGAGGATGTGGAGGGAGGATGTGGAGAGGAGGATGTGGAGAGGAGGGTGTGGAGAGGAGGATGTGGAGAGGAGGATGTGGTGAGGAGGATGTGGAGGAGGATGTGGAGAGGAGGAGGAGCATGGAGAGGAGGATGTGAGAGAGGATGTGGAGAGGAGGATGTGGATGAGGAGGATGTGGAGAGAGGATGTGGAGAAGAGGATGGGAGAGGAGGATGTGGAGAGGAGGATGTGGAGAGGAGGATGTGGAGAGGAGGATGTGGAGAGGAGGATGTGGAGAGGAGGATGTGGTGGAGGAGGATGATGTGGAGGGAGGATGTGGAGGAGGATGGAGAGGATGTGGAGGGAGGATGTGGGGAGGAGGATGTGGAGATGGAGGATGTGGAGGAGAGGATGTGGGAGGATGTGGAGGAGGATGTGGAGGGATGATGTGTGGAGGGAGGATGTGGAGGAGGATGTGGAGGAGGATGTGGTGAGGAGGATGTGGAGGGGATGTGGGAGGATATGGAGGCAGGATGTGGAGAGGAGGATGTGGAGAGGAGGCTGTGGAGAGGAGGATGTGGAGAGGAGGATGTGCAGAGGAGGATGTGGAGAGGATGTGGATGAGGATGAGAGGAGGATGTGGAGAGGAGGATGTGGAGAGGAGGATGTGGAGAAGAGGATGTGATGAGGAGGATGTGGAGGGAGGATGTGGAGGGAGGATGTGGAGAGGAGGATGTGGTGAGGAGGATGTGAGAAGGAGGATGTGGAGGAGGAGGATGGAGGAGAGGAGGATGTGGAGAGGAGGATGTGGAGGAGGATGTGGAGAGGAGGATGTGGAGAGGAGGATGTGGAGAGGAGGATGTGGAGAGGAGGATGTGGAGGAGGAGGTGGAGAGGAGGATGTGGAGAGGAGGATGTGGAGGAGGATGGAGGAGAGGAGGATGATGGTGAGGAGGATGTGGAGAAGAGATGTGGTGAGGAGGATGTGGAGGGAGGATGTGGAGAGGTGGGAAGAGGATGTGGAGGAGGAGGATGTGGAGGAGGATGTGGAGAGGAGGATGTGGAGAGGAGGATGTGGAGGGAGGATGTGGAGAGGAGGATGTGGTGAGGAGAATGTGGAGGGAGGATGTGGGAGAGGAGGATGGAAGAGGAGGATGTGGAGAGGAGGATGTGGAGAGGAGGATGGAGAGGAGGATGTGGAGAGGAGGATGTGGAGGGAGGATGTGGAGGGAGGATGTGGAGGCAGGATGTGGTGATGTGAGAGAGGATGTGGAGGAGGATGTGGAGGAATGATGGGGTGAGGAGGAGGAGGATGTGGTGAGGAGGATGTGGAGAAGAGGATGTGGAGAGGAGGATGTGGAGAGAGGATGTGGAGAGGAGGATGTGGATGTGAGGAGGCTGTGGAGAGAGGAGGGTGATGTGGAGAGGAGAGGAGTGGTGAGGAGGATGTGAGAGGAGGATGATGGAGGAGGATGTGGAGAGGAGGATGTGGAGGGAGGATGTGGAGGGAGGATGTGGAGGAGGAGGATGTGGAGGGAGGATGTGGAGAGGAGGATGTGGAGGGAGGATGTGGAGGAGGATGTGGAGAAGGATGGAGGGAGGATGTGGAGGGAGGATGTGGTGAGGAGGATGTGGAGAGGAGGATGTGGAGAGGAGGATGTGGAGAAGAAGGATGTGGAGAGGAGGATGTGGAGGGAGGATGGGGAGAGGAGGATGTGGAGAGGATGATGAGAGGAGGATGTGAAGAGAGGATGTGGAGAAGAGGATGGTGAGGAGAGGATGTGAGGGAGGATGTGGAGAGGAGGATGGAGGATGAAGAGGATGGGAGAGGAGGATGTGGAGAGGAGGATGTGGTGAGGAGGATGTGGAGAAGAGGATGTGGAGAGGAGGGAGGATGTGAGGGAGGATGAAGAGGAGGATGTGGAGAAGATGATGGAGGAGGAGGATGTGGAGAGGAGGATGTGGTGAGGAGGATGTGGTGAGGAGGAAGTGGAGGAGGATCTGGAGAGGAGGATGTGGAGGAGGATGTGGAGGAGGATGTGGAGAGGAGGATGTGGAGGGAGGATGTGGAGAGGAGGATGTGGAGGGAGGATGTGGAGAGGAGGATGTGGAGAGGAGGATGTGGATGAGGGGAGGATGTGGAGGATGAAGAGGAGGATGTGGAGAGGATGTGGAGGAGGATGTGGTGAGGAGGATGTGGAGAAGAGGATGTGGAGAGAGGATTTGGAGAGGAGGATGGGGAGGGGATGACTGTGAGGAGGGATGTGGAGGAGGATGTGGTGAGAGGAGGATGTGGAGAAGAGGATGTGGAGAGGAGGATGTAGAGGAGGATGTGGAGGCAGATGTGGTGAGGAGGATGTGGAGGGAGGAGAAGGATGGGGAGGAAGGATGGGGAGAGGAGGATGTGGGATGGGAGAAGAGGAGGATGAGAGGATGAGAAGAGGATGTGGTGAGGAGGATGTGGAGGAGGAGGATGTGGAGGGAGATGTGGAGAGGAGGATGGGAGAGGAGGATGTGGAGGAGGATGTGGAGGAGGAGGATGTGGAGGGAGGATGTGGAGATGAGGATGTGGAGAGGAGGATGGAGGGAGGATGTGGAGAGGAGGATGTGGAGAGGAGGATGTGGAGAGGAGGATGTGGAGAGGAGGATGTGGAGGGAGGATGTGGAGAGGAGGATGTGGAGGAGGATGTGAAGAGAGGAGGATGTGGAGAGGAGGATGTGGAGAGGAGGCTGTGAAGATGTGGAGGAGGAGTGGAAAGGAAGATGTGGTGAGGAGGATGTGGAGAGGAGGATGTGGAGAGGAGGATGGAGGAGAGGAGGATGTGGAGGGAGGATGTGAGAAGAGGATGGGTGAGGAGGATGTGGAGAAGAGGATGTGGAGAGGAGATGTGGAGGGAGGATGTGGAGAGGAGGATGTGGTGAGGAGGATGTGGAGAGGAGGATGTGGGAGAGGAGGATGTGGTGAGGAGGATGTGAGAAGAGGATGTGGAGGGAGGATGTGGAGAGGAGGATGTGGAGGAGGATGTGGAGAAGAGATGGAGGATGATGGGGAGGAGGATGTGGTGAGGAGGATGTGGAGGATGTGGAGAGAGGATGTGGTGAGGAGGATGTGGAGGGGTGTGTGGAGAGGAGGATGTGGAGAGGAGGATGTGGAGATGAGAAGATGTGGAGAGGAGAATGTGGAGAGGAGGATGTGGAGGGAGGATGTGGAGAGGAGGATGTGGAGGGAGGAGGAGGAGGATGGAAGAGGAGGATGTGGAGAGGAGGATGTGGAGGAGGAGGATGTGGAGAGGAGGATGTGGAGGGAGGATGTGGAGAGGAGGATGTGGAGAGGAGGATGTGGAGAAGAGGATGGGGAGAGGAGGATGTGGAGGAGGATGTGGAGAGGAGGATGTGGAGGAGGATGTGGAGGAGGATGTGGAGAGGAGTGAGGGAGGATGGTGAGGAGGAGTGAGGGAGATTGTGGAGGGAGGATGAGAGGAGGATGGGAGAGGAGGATGTGGTGAGGAGGATGTGGAGGGTGGATGTGGAGGGGGGTGGAGGATGGGGAGGGAGGATGTGGTGAGGAGGATGTGGAGAAGAGGCTGTGGTGAGGAGGATGTGGAGGAGGAGGATGTGGAGAGGAGGATGTGGAGATGGAGGATGGAGAGAGGATGTGGATAGAGGATGTGGAGAAGAGGATTTGGAGAAGATGATGTGGAGAGGAGGATGTGGAGGGAGGATTTGGTGAGGAGGATGTGGGAGGATGAGGGAGGATGGGTGAGGAGGATGTGGAGGGATGATGGGAGGAGGAGAGGAGGATGTGGAGTGGAGGATGTGGATGTGGAGAGGAGGATGTGGAGGTAGGATGTGGAGGGAGGATGTGAAGAGGAGGATGTGGAGAGTAGCATGTGGAGAGGAGGATGTGGGGAAGAGGCTGTGGAGAGGAGGCTGTGGAGAGAGGATGTGGAGAAGAGGATGTGGAGAGGAGGATGTGGAGAGAGGGTGTGGAGGGAGGATGTGGAGAGGAGGATGTGGAGGGAGGATGTGGAGAACAGGATGTGGTGATGTGTGTGGGAGGATGTGGTGAGGAGGACTAGGATGCATATGGAGGAGGGAGGATGGGGAGAGGAGGATGTGAGGAGGATGTGGAGAGGCAGGAGGAACAGAGAGGATGTTAGAGGAGGATGTGGAGGGGGGATGTGGAGGAGGAGGAGAGGAGAATGGAGAAGAGGATGTGGAGGGAGGATGTGGAGGGGATGTGGAGAGGAGGATGTGTGGGAGATGAAGAGGATGTGGAGAGGAGGATGTGAAGAGTTGAGGATGTGGAGAGGAGGGTGCATGGAGAGGAATGTGGTGAGGAGGATGTGGAGAGGATGGATGTGGAGAGGAGGAGAGGGAGGATGTGGAGGAGGATGTGAGAGGAGGATGTGGAGGGAGGATGTGGTGAGGAGGATGTGGAGAGGAGATGTGGAGAGGAAGATGTGGAGAGGAGGATGAAGGAGGATGTGGAGGGAGGATGTGGAGGGAGGATGTGGAGGAGGAGATGGAGAGAGGGAGGAGAACGTGATGAGGATGTGGAGAGGGATGTGGAGGAGGATGTGGAGAGGAGGATGTGGAGAGGAGGATGTGGAGAGGAGGATGGAGAGGAGGATGGATGGAGAGGAGGATGGGAGAGAGAGGATGATGGAGGGGGAGGATGTGGAGGGAGGATGTGGAGAGGAGGATGATGGAGGGAGGATGTGGAGGAGGATGGGAGAGGATGTGGAGAGGAGGATGTGGAGAGGAGGATGTGGAGAGGAGGATGTGGAGAGGAGGAGGAATGTGGAGAGGAGGATGTGGAGAGGAGAGGATGTGAGAGGAGGATGTGGAGAGAGGATGTGGAGGGAGGAGTGATGAGGAGGAGGATGTAGAGGATGTGGAGAAGAGGATGTGGAGGAGGATGTGGAGAGGAGGATGTGGAGGAGGATGTGGAGAGGAGGATGTGGAGAGGAGGAGGTGGAGGAGGATGTGGAGGGAGGATGGGAGGGAGGATGTGAGAGGATGGGTGAGGAGGATGTAGAGGAGGATGTGGAGAGGAGGATGTGGTCAGGAGGATGTGGAGAGGAGGATGTGGAGAGGAGGATGTGGAGAGGAGGATGTGGAGGGAGGATGTGGAGGGAGGATGGGGAGAGGAGGATGTGGAGGAGGAGGATGTGGAGAGGAGGATGGCAGGAGGATGAAGGAGGATGTGGAGGGAGGATGTGTGGAGGAGGATGTGGAGAGGAGGATGTGGAGAAGGACGTAGGAGGAGGGTGAAAAGGATTGTAGGAGGATACTAGGGAAGATGTCAGATATGGAGGATGTGGAAGGAGATGTGAGTGGATGGAGGTGGGAGAGAGTGGAGAGGAGGATGTGGAGGGAGGAGTGATGGGAGAAGAGGAGGATGAGGAGAATCTGGAGAGGAGGATGTGGAGGCAGGATGGAGAAGAGGATGGGAGGAGGGAGGATGACGGAGAAGAGGATGCGGAGGATGATGTCGAGGAGGATGTGGAGAGGTGGATGTGGAGGAGGATGTGGAGGGTGGGGAGGAGTGGGGAGAGTGGTGAGGAGGATGTGGAGAAGAGGATGTTGAGAGGAGGATGATGAGAGGAGGAACGGGAGGAGATTGTGGAGGGATGATGAAGGGAGTGAAGAGGAGGATGTGGAGTAGGAGGAGGAGGATGTGGAGAGTAGGATGTGGAGAGGAGGATGTGGGTGTGAGAGGAGGATGTGGAGAGGAGGATGGAGGGAGGATGTGAAGAGGAGGATGTGGAGGGAGGATGTGGAGAGGAGGATGTGGAGGAGGATGTGGAGAGGAGGATGGGGAGAGGAGGATGTGGAGAAGAGGATAGAGGAGGATGGATGGGGAAGAGAGTGATGTGGGAGAGGAGGATGTGGAGAGGAGGATGTGGAGGAGGATGTGGTGAGGAGGATGTGGAGAGGAGGATGTGGAGGGAGGATGTAGAGGAGGAATGATGAGGGAGGATGCAGAGGAGGGATGTGGAGAAGAGGATGTGGAGAGGAGGAGGATAAGAGGTGGAGGAGGATGTGGAGAAGAGGAGGATGGAGAGGAGGATGTGGGCAGAGGAGGATGTGGAGGAGGAGGATGTGGGGAGAGGAGGATATGGAGAGGAGGATGTGGAGAAGATGATGTGGAGGGAGATGTGGAGAGGAGGATGTGGTGAGGAGGATGTGGAGAGGAGGATTGTGGAGGAGGATGTGGAGAGGAGGATGATGGAGAAGAGGATGGTGAGGAGGAGGAGATGGGAGAAGAGGATGTGGAGGATGGAGGATGTGGTGAGGAGGATGCAGAGGAGGATGTGATAAGAGGGAGGATGATGTGGAGGGCAGGATGTGAAGAAGAATATGTGGAGGAGGATGTGAGAAGAGGCTGCAGAGGAGAAAGGTGGAGAGGAGGATGTGAAGGGGAGATCATGGAGGATAGGATGTGGAGAGGAGGATGTGG